>NC_037688.1:27865259-28011148 GCF_003255815.1 Theropithecus gelada
AAAAAAAAAAAAAAAAAAAAAAAAGAAAAAAAAAAGAAAAAGAAAATTGTGTTTTTTTAAAAAAACTCCTGTTTCTAAAATGTGTTTATGATCATTTTCATTTTTCCCATGGCTAATTGTTATAGAAAGACCTGGTTTGTTTAAAGAGGTTTTCCTTGTTTTATGCTTGACACAGGTGATGACCCTATGTATTGGCCTTGGATATCTACCTGCTTGTTATTCCTCTTGTTGTCATATTTCATTTAGCTGCAAATTAAAAAGAACTGGAAAAATTGCAGCAATTTCTAGTTCATATCCAGGAAATGGAACTCTCCACAGGAACCTTTGCATGGTACAAATATGTTAAAAAATCACTTTCCATTGTGCTTTGAGAGCCTGTGAGGCCGTCACAATGGAGCACAGTTCACCTATCTTGGATGAAGCCCAGAGGGACTGTGGTGTGGTGTGCAGGAAACCTCCCATCTGAAGAGTTAATTTTCTTTCCGAATCTGTGTTAGAGGCTGCTGAGATTAAAACACGACACTTTAAGATTGGTACAGGAACACTTATAACTGTTGACGATAAAAAGAAAACCCAGGAGGTCAGATTCAGCCTTGGGAGTTACTTTGGTTTGAGCCTCATAAGACCTTTATTCTGAATTTTCCTCTTCTTTGATTATGCATGCTTTCTGCTTTAATAAAAAGAATTCATTAAATTAACATAAATAAGCAAACAACTAGTTTAGTCTCTTGAATATTTTAAGATGTCTTGAGGCTACTTTTGTTTTCGTGGCTGTTGGGGATCAGAAAAAGTATGGTGCTTTTGGCCTGCTGAGAGCTTTGAACTAAAGGAGAGCCAAGGTCTCTCTGACCTTCTCCCACCCCCAGTCTCTTGCCCCTCTTTCCCTCTCTAAGTTGTGGGAGTGGCTTTTTCTGAAGTTTCCTTATCTGACTACTAAGGGAAAGTTCCTCCAGGAGCGATGTAATTGTCATGAGCCCTCTGCCTATAATCTCATCAAACAGCAAAGACTGACTCACAGGAAAGGAGACTAAAAAGGTCAGTACCTGAGAGACTTTATCTGCATAACAAGACAGCCTTTGTTCCTCCTGTGTTTCCTCTCCTCAACCTCCTGTAGCCTGTTGCCATCACCCCCTAGAAACCCCAACCTCCATTTCTCTCCTTCCTTCCTTCCTTCCTTCCTTCCTTCCTTCCTTCCTTCCTTCCTTCCTTCCTTCTTTCTTTCCTTCCTTCTTTCCTTCCTTCCTTCTTTCCTTCCTTCCTTCCTTTCCTTTTTTTTGAGATGGAGTCTCACTGTGTTGCCCAGGCTGGAGTACAGTGACACGACCTTGGGTCACTGCAACTTCTGCCTCCCAGGTTCATCGATTCTTATGCTTCATCCTCCCCAGTAGCTGGGACTACAGGCATGTGCCACCATGTCCAGCTAATTTTTTTTATTTTAGTAGAGATGGGGTTTCACCATGTTGCCCAGGCTGGTCTCAAACCCCTAAGCTCAGGCAATCCATCTGCCTTGGCTTCCTAAAGTGCTTGAATTACAGGTGTGAGCCACCATGCTCAGCCCCAACCCACTATTTCTTTCTGTAGCTCAGGATACTACATAAACTTCCACCATCTGGACTTGAATCCACCTTTGCAAAAATTATGTCAGTGAGAAAATCTTGGCAGTGAGGAGATCTGATCTGGCCAATGCCCCCCTCTTGCCATTAGCTTTCAGTCTGCCTTAATTATTCCTTGGCTTAGGCTGAGCTAACTTTGGAAGATGTTTAGCTTATAGTTTAAATGATAGTAGCCCTTCCCTAAAACTCAACCACTGCTAATAGAGACTACCAGGCTAGCGGGAGGAGAGGAGCCTGAATTCTGCTAAGGTGTAGGCTGGTCGCAAGATATGCAGCTTCCCCAATTGTGCCGACAGATAACATCACTGTGGTCGATTGGCTCTTTGAGATATCTTTTCAGGTTTTTTTGCATGTCTGACACCCATGGGTCCCACTGGACCTGATGGCTCTGTTACAGGAAAGGGATCCCAATCCAGACCCCAAGAGAGGATTCTTGGTTCTCGTGCAAGACAGAATTCAGGGCGAGTATGCAGTGCAAAGGAAAAGCAAGTTTATTAAGAAAGTAAAGTAGTGAAAGAACAGCTACTCCATAGACAGAGTAGGACGTTCCCAAAAGTAAGAGGAGGAACGCGTCCACCCTAGGTAGGATAGTCATATATATGGGGAGATGTGCTCTGCTACAAGGGTTTGTGATAAAGGGTTAATTTTCTTAATTACTGTATTTTACAAGAATCGATATTATTATCTTTCAAGCAAAATTAGGAATGCCCTTGTTCTCCAGACATTGGGATATCTGGATACTCCTAAGTCTGGGTCTGTTTGGTAAACATTATTAATTCGTTCCCTTAACCATAAACATCTAGGGGTTAGGAATACCTAACTTTCTGGGAATGCAGCCCAGCAAGTCTCAGCCTCATTTTCCCAGCCCTCACTCAAAATGGAGTTGCTCTGGTTCGAACACCTCTGACAGCTCCACCTGGACTGCCAAACCACTCCTGTGGCCCCACACAGGAGCAACTCAGCTCAAGAGGACAGCTTCTGGCCAGGTGAGGTGGCTCACGCCTGTAATTCCAGCACTTTGGTAGGCTGAGGCAGGCAGATCACCTGAGGTTGGGAGTTCAAGACCAGCCTGGCCAACATGGAGAAACCTTGTCTCCACTAAAAATACAAAATTGGTTGGGTGTGGTGGTGCATGCCTGTAATCCCAGATACTCAGGAGGCTGAGGCAGGAGAATCACTTGAACCCAGGAGGTGGAGATTGTGGTGAGCTGAGATAGCACCATTGCACTCCAGTCTGGGCAACAAGAGTGAAACTCCGTCTCAAAAAAATAAAAGGACAGTTTGATTTCCACCCACTATGATTTTATCTCTAGCCCAACCAATCAGCAGCGAGCACCCATTTCCTACCCACTTCCATCCCTTCCCCCAAAACTGCCTTTGAAAAACCCCCAACCTACCAGCCTTTGAGATTGATTTGAGTAACAGCTCTGTCTCCCTCGTGGCATGGCCAGCCTCGTGTCAGTTAAACTCTTTCTTCACTGCAATGCCGTGGTCTTTATTTGTGCAGCAGGCAGGAAGAGGCTGTCAGGTGGTTGTAGATGTTCTCCAAGTCTCATGCTCTGTGGGACCCCCCATGATGTGCATGTAATACATTTGTAAGCCTTTTCTCCTGTTAATCTGTCTATGGCCAATTTATTCCAGAGACTCAACTTATTGCAACTCCAGAGGGTGGAAGGAAAGTTCCCTTCACCCTTACCTTGCCATTCTGATTCTCTTCAGAGCCATGCTTCATGGTTGTGTAAAAATGAAACTTTTTTTTCTTCTCTGTTTTACTTGACTTTTGGATGTAGATTGATGGATGTAGCATCAAAACAAGAACAACGTTTGAAAACAGTTGAAGCTCTTTACTTTTTTTTTTTTTTTTTTTTAACAGAGTCTCACTGTTCCTAGCTGGACGGCAGTGGCATGATCATGGCTGTCTGCAGCCTCGATCTCCCAGGCTCAAGTGGTCCTCCCACCTCAGCCTCCTGAATAGCTGGGACCACAGATGCATGCCATCACACCTGGCTAATTTTTTGCATTTTTTATAGAGACAGGGTTTCGCCATGTTGCTCAGGCTGGTCTCGAACTCCTAGGCTCAAGCAGTCCACCCACTTTGGCCTCCCAAATTCCTGGGATTACAGGTGTGAGCCATTGCACTTGGCTGAAGCTCCTTTTTTTTTTTTTTTGAGATGGGTTGCACTCTGTAACCCAGGCGTGAGTACAGTGGTGCAATCTCAGCTCACAGCTACCTCCGCCTCCTGGGGTCAAGTGATCCTCTCATCTCCCAGCCTCCCGAGTAGCTGGGACTACAGGCATGCACTACCATGCCCAGCTAATTTTTTGTATTTTTGGTAGAGGTGGGATTTCATCATGTTGCCCAGGCTGGTCTTGAACTCCTGAGCTCAAGCAGTCTGCCTGCCTCGGCCTCCTAAAGTGCTGGAATTACAGGTGTGAGCTACTGCACCCCACTGAAGCTCTTTATCTTTTTAAAGACAGAGATTTTTTTCCTTTCCTTGTTTTTTTCAAGACATTAAATCAAAGAAGCATTTCTTTTTAATTTAAAAAGCAGAAGCAACAATATTCAATAACAGTTGTTGGAAGAAAATAAAATCAGCCATAATCCTGTCTCATATGTGGCCACTGGTTTCAGTTTTGTATGTCCCTTCCATATCAGGGCACAGGCACACATACTTGATCTTGTTGAAGCTGTGTTTTCTAAATGTCTGTAGTTTGTTCCTTATCTCAGTAGTCCTCTGCTGGGCCTTCTATTGGCTCCCAGCAAGATTATTGCAGGTATCTCTTGGCTGCTTCCAGCCAAAACCTTCAAGCGATCTTCCACTCCTCCCACAAAGTGTAGTGCTGATGTGATCTGACAGATCAAAATAGACGTCCCTTTATCAACTAAGATGGACCCTAAGGTTAAGGAAACAAAAAGTTACCTGCCGGGCATAGTGGCTCACACTTGTAATCTCAGCACTATGGGAGGCCAAGGCAGTCAGGTTGCTTGAGCCCAGGATTTTGAGACCAGCCTGGGCAACATGGTGAAACCCTGTCTCTGCAAAAAATGCAAAAATTAGCCAGTCCTGATGGCATGCACCTGTAGTCCCAGCTACTTGAGAGGCTGAGGTGGGAGGACCACCTGAGCCTAAGATGTTGAGGCTGCAGTGAGCTGTGATTGTGCCTCTGCACTCCAGCCTGGGCAACTGAGTGAGACCCTCTCTCAAAAAACAAAACAAAACCTATGGGTTGAGCACTCAGGTCCCAGCTGGCATGGCAAATTTCTAAATTCTTATGACTACAAGAAAACCACACTTGCTAAACTCCCTAACAATAGGAGTTATGAGACCCTTCCTAAGTCTGATTTACAACCCAGACCCCTACAACTCTGGCCAGAAGACTGGCCTTACGAACATGCTTTTCTGATAAGCAATTGCAGGCCTTAAGCCAGTTTCAGCCGGCTTATAGAGGAGGCTACGCACCTTTGTGTCCCGTAGTTCACTTTTTGATGTAAACAGCTAAATTCCACCTCATTTTAATGCTAAAACCTCTCTCCAAGGTGAAGACGGGACGTATGTTACATATATGTTTGCCCATCGTGCATGCACTCAGCTTCCCTCATAAATATGTATTGCTTTCCCCAAACCTGCTGAATATGTGTGACTCTATTGTGTGTTGCAGGCCCTGTAGGGCATAAAACCCAACTTCTTCCCCTCTTTGAAGAGACAGCACCTTTGGCACATGCTGGAGACTGTCCATCCTTTCCCGGTTTGCAAACTGATATTGCCAATAAAGCTCTCCTTTCTACTATTTAGCCATCCTGGTGGTCTTTTGGATGACACTGATATTACTTCCTTAAAAGCCTTCAAAACCTTTCTAGTGCCACAGGATAAAATCTGAACTTTAGGAAGGTATCCAAGACTTCCCAACTTGACCTCAACCAACCTTTATGAAACTTATTTGCTACTGGTCTCACCCGCTGCCAGACCTACCTGAAATCCCAATGAGTTCAACTATTTCAACAATTTGCTTTTCTCCATGCTAATTTAGTTGGAACTCCTTATACACCAGGAGCATTCCTAGGTCTTTCTCAAGGACTCATTCAGAAGGTCATGTTTTCTGTAGAAGCTTTCTCCTTGCCTTCTCCAGGTGGAGTTGGTTCTTCTGTGCTCTGGGTCCTCACAACACTTTATGCATCTTTCTTTTTTTAAAAAAAAATTTGAGATGGTGTCTTGCTATGTTGCCCAGGCTGGTCTTGAACTCCTGGGCTCCAATAGTCCTCCTGTCTCAGCCTTCTGATTGGCTGGGATTACAGACGTGCATATTTCTATTAAAGTACTCGTCATGTTTGATCGTAATGGTTCGTTTGATGTGTATCTCTTTTGTACTGGGGTACGTGTGAAGGCCAGAACCACAACTTAGTCATCTTTTTAGCGTTCACATCTAGCAGGAGTTAGACATTGGTCAACTGTATTGTGGAACCTGGGCACTAGGTTACACAGTATATCCATAATGCCTTGCCAATGATGTTTCAGTATGCAAAAAAATAGCGTTATTCTGTGTAGTTTCCTCTTTCATCCCGCATAAAGACAAAACAACCCCAAAACAAAGCCAAACTCATATAGAATGAGCAAAGTTCTTTGATTAAAAAATTCTGTCAGAGCATGTAACTTTACATGTGCTCATTGTTTTGAATATAAATGAAATGTGTGGAAATATGACTGCAAAAATATATGGGTTACTGTTGATGAAACCATTTACAACCAAAATTGTTTGTTCTGGGTAGCTGTAATTTTTCGAACGGTACTATGTACAGTTTCAGGTGTGTGTCAGATACCTCTGCACCTTCATTTCTCTCTTAATATCTTTTATCGTAATTTCAGAAGCTCCCTTTTGTAGTTAAGAGTTAAAAGTCCTGAGGCGAGCTCTTCAGAACTCTAACACCTGCTTAGGGCTCAACTGGCAGGGGGAGAAATTGAACAGCAGTGAAGAGTCTTTTCAGCAAAGTACTTAGCATTTTAAATAGTAGATATTTGGAAGAAAAAAAAAGGTAACAATAGCGTTGGAAACTCTTATACCACCCCACTCAGGGAGAGGCGTGTGAAGCTGTTTCGTGGATTCATACATTGAGTTCTGAAAAACCTTCATTTACAGAGACAGTTCCAACTTGATTTTGATCAAATTAAACATCTGAGAAAGTAGACTTTTCCTTGAGCGTAGATTTATACTTTCTCCTTTAGAATTCAAACCCCCTTTCTTCTGACATCAAAGAGAGAGGACTCAAGGCTTTTAGAATCTTATTTCTAATAATATATCCCCCCAAACCCCTGGGATAATGTTTAGAAAATTAGGAAAAGAGTTTTGAAATAATGAAATGCTTGTTCTCATCTGCTATTTGATACTGGATATAAATACCACATTGCAGGTTAATGGCAAAGTTTTTGGAAACTGTGTGTGTTTTTAATCCTTAATGATTTCATATTGTTGTCATGAATTTCTGGAGAATTTTAAGATTAAGAAGTCTCTTGTGGACTTTTTGAGGCTACAGCTTGTAATTTTTTATCTTTTTGTTCCATAACTGGAAGAAATGGTTTAATTTTTTTTATTCCAGTAGAGGGAGACATCTGACCATGGACACAGTATTGCTACTTGCCAGCATTCTGTAAGCCCATTTTATCAATATACATAAAAAACTCAATGTTCAAATTAACTAGTTCAATAAGTAATTTAGCTCATTGATTTTTGGGCATATCCTAAGTGCCATTACAAGCTACGGATATTTTAAATGCCATTACCTAATAGAAGGAATGTTTTAAGCACCTTTTATTGATTTTATTACTGCTTTATTTTGCTGTCTTGGTTTAAAATCATTTTAACCACTCCGTAATCAAGAAGAAATATATTGTTGGTGAAATACAGTCAATTTCCTAAAAACCTTTGACATCGTTAAATAAGGAATTACAGTTGTTAAATCATGTCAGGCAATAACTGAGGGACAGAAGAGATATAAAATTTGGAGCAGTGGGGGCAGCTTACCAGTAAGCTGTGCTGACCTCCAGCATTCAGAATCTGCACATGTCAGTCACACTCCGGGTTTGCTTATGGTTTTTACATCAGCAAGAAAGATTTAAAATCTCAGGTAGCAGAGAAGGTGGAAGAATGCTAGCAAATGTGATCTCGGGACAATTACAGTGCTTTTTAAATGACCTCTTGTGACTTTCTGTTAGAATGATTCTCTAAGCAATTTTGTAATTTCATTTGCTTTTCTTGCTAGACTATAGTATATTGATATGCGGCCTAAGAGGGGACCAAGGTGCTCACATGGGTCTTTTACCGCTTCCTTCTCCCGCTCATTTGATTTCGTATTAGCAGTGGGACTGAGCTGGTCAGCTAGTTAGAGGGACTATGGTCTATACACTGTTTAATCAAAGAGTAGCAAAAGTGAGTGGTGAGTACTGAAGCTCGATATGAGCCCGCTAATGAGTTGATTGCATTGACATCTGATGTAATTTAACTGTAGAGTGGCAAATATCAATACCTGTATATGATTTGGCAGATGGTTGTTGAACTGTGATTAGAAGTTTAGAATAATTCCCGGTAAAAGAGCACCTGGCAGTAACCCAAGACTGGAGAACTGAGTTTTCCCCATTAAATGGAATAGGTCCAGAAAGTCAAGTATTTTGATCATTAATAGAATCTTTCCTTTTCTTTTAGCAAATGTTAGCTTCAAGAGGAAATTGATAATTATGCATAGGTCTATTAAATGATCTTAGGGAGAGCTCTTTTCATTCCTTCAAATGAGCTCATATCTACAGTTGTGGCAATTATTCACCGGCAAGGAAAGACAACTAGCTAAAAATACTGATAGGCAGCGTTTCATATATATTGGCGATGTTGGAAGCACCTGGATAGCATTGATCTATTTGAGGTTGAAAACCAGATTCAGTTGTAACATTAATGATTATTCTATGTTATTTTGTAATTTCAGGAGATATCTTAAGAAACAATTTAAGCTGTCCTGAGCATCTATTATATGCAAGACACCGTTGTGTAGGTGTTTCAAATATAAAGAACACCAAGATGATGTCTTCCTTTCCCTCGGAAAGAGGGACACGTGCAGTGTGCATCCCACGGGACAGTGATCAGGCGCTGTGGCCACATAGATGTGAACAGTGGGCTCCTCTGTGGGAAGAGGACATGTCAGGGAAGGCCTCACCGGGCTGTCATTTGAAATGGATCTTGAACAGTTGGAGATGGGCATGCAGAAGTAGACTGGCAATACTAAAGCATAATCTGCTTTTGAAAAATTGTGAGTGAGTTTTTAAAAAATAAAGATCTTGGTGGGGTGCAGTGGGTCACTCCTGTAATCTTGGTAGTTTAGGAGGCCAAGGGGGGTGGATCGCTTGAGGTCAAGAGTTTGAGACCAGCCTGGCCAACGTGGCAAAACCAGGTCTCTACTGAAAATACAAAAATTAGCCAGGTGTGGTGGCATGCGCCTGTGGTCCCAGCTGCTCGGGAGGCTGAGGTAGGAGAATCACTTGAGCTTGGGAGGTAGAGGTTGCAGTGAGCTGAGATTATACCACTGCACTTCAGCCTGGTGACAGAGCGAGACTCTGTCTCGAGAAAAAAAAAGACCTTGTTTGTTGTTTCCTTTTTTTTTCCATTTTGATTATGTAATTTTAATATACCATTATACGTGTGTATAAGAACAATAAAATAAATACATTTGCCTCCCAACTGAGATACAGAATATTACCAGTATATTGAAGCCCTTGTGGGCTCTTGGCTAACCGTGCCCTTCTGCCCTGCCAATACTTGAAATTATTTAATAATATTCTTTTTTTTTTTTTTTTTTTTTTTTTAGACAGAGTCTCACTCTGTCACCAGGCTGGAGTGCAGTGGTGCCATCTCGGCTCACTGCAACCTCCGCCTCCTAGGTTCAAGCAATTCTCCTGCCTCAGCTTCCCAAGTAGCTGGGACTACAGGCATGTGCCACCATACCCAGCTAAGTTTTGTATTTTTAGCAGAGACGGGGTTTCACCATGTTGGCCAGGATGGTCCTGATCTCTTGACCTCGTGATCTGCCTGCTTCGGCCTCCCAAAGTGCTGGGATTAGAGATGTGAGCCACGGCGACAGGCCGACATTATTTAATATTGTTATATCCAGTTGCAAAGCACGTGAGCATCTGGATCTTTCAAGACCCACAACCCTTTTATTCATTGGTTAGATCCATGCAAGATAAAGTAAAGGAATGGGTGGATGTGTGTCTGGTGAATTCAGACAATGTGGAAAGCTCTTGTTTTGGTAGGGAGGAAGAGGAGTCCTAGATAACCTAAGTTACTGTCAATCTAATTTGAATAAATCAGAAAGTAGTCTGACTTCTTCAAATTATAGCTCCTGCTTCACTTTGAGCTTTGTTATTGTTGTTGTTATTGTTGAGACAGGCTCTCACTCTGTTGCCCAGGCTGGAGTGCAGTGGTGCGATCATGGGTCACTGCAGCCTCAAGTGATTCTCCTGCTTCAGTCTCCCAAGTAGCTAGGACTACATGCGCACACCACCATGCCTGGCTAAGTTTTACAATTTTTGGTAGAGACAGCGTCTCACTATGTTGCCTAGGCTAGTCTTGAACTCTTGGCTTCAAGCAATCCTCCTGCCTTGTGCTCCCAAATTGTTGGGATTACAGGCATGAACTGTTGTACCTGGCCCACTTTGAGCTTTATAGCTCTTTGTCCAGTCTATCCAGATTGAATGACTAAACTAATAACTAATCCCAGTGTGTTGTGGTAGAGCCACATATGGTGCTGTGGAGACTCAGGGACTATTTTCATGCATATAGACTTCCATATCAGCATGGAATAGTCCTCTTTAAGCTTGGCAACGAGTATTTTCAGACTTACTTTTTAATTTGGCTGAGGGCCATGCTCTCCTCCATCCACTCCCATTCTCATTTTCCAGGTTTCATAGGATCAATAGGTGAATTGTTTTTTTTTTGAAACAGAGTCTTGCTCTGTCACCCAGGCTGGAATGCGGTGGTGTGATCATAGCTCACTGCAGCCTCAACCTCCTGGGCTCAAGTGATCCTCCCACCTCAGCCTCCCAAGTAGCTGGGACTACCGGTGAATATCTTTTATATTATAGGGAATGGTTTGTTGAAAGAGTGGAACTCTACAGTATATAAACAAGCTATTCTCTCCCTTCCTGTCAAATCTACTCTGTGGGCCAGTTTTTCCCTGTCTCTAGGTGAAATATCAGATGCATATCTTAGCTTTTACAGCCTCTTTTAGACTTAAGAAAATACACCCTGGTTGTTTGTAGCCATAGAATGATCCAATTTGTGTAATAAAAAAATGACCAGTCCAGGGTCATATTCCAACCTTCATTCAGGGTTCAAGCCACTCTTCTTCCCAAGCTGGGTATTACTTCAGGCTGCAAAGCCTATAGCAGGGGATGGGGAGGGGTTGACTTCTCCATTTCCCCTCCTGGTGCTTCCCCTCTCCATCATCCCACCACAGGCTTGGAGCTTCAAGGGGCAAGAGAGGAGGGGAGAGGGATAGGAAAGGCTTCCTTGGCAGATCCTATCCTGATTGGTTGGTTGTGTTCTCTGGGCTTGGCACATGCTCAGTCCTGACTCTCTAGAGGCACGTTTGGCTTCCCTTCTGGGAAAGGCTGACTGCAGGCCACATGTTTCTACTCTGGCTGCATTCCAGGGTCCATCTCCTCTTTCTGCAGAGGTGCCCTGGCTCTTCTGGATTGGGATCTCTTTTATTTATTTATTAGGGGTATCTCTTTTAAAATGTCCTCCCGATTGCCCTCCTGTTACATAAGGGCCAATCATGCAATTGTGAAGATGAAATAAAATAATACATGTAAAGCACTCTTCCTGGCACGTATTTGTTGAATTAATTAATGAATGGTTTGTTGGGTGCCTTCTCTGTGAGGCAGTTTGCAAGTGCGTTATAAACCTCTTTATACACCAGTGATATGAATTTAAAGGAACTCAGGCACATAAAGTTATTTGTAAAGTCACAAAGCTAGAAAGTGGTTAAGATTTGTATCCAGCTGTATCCAATGATAGAGTCTCTGGTCCTTTAGACATGGGCTTATTCACCGCAGAAAACCTGGTGAATACCCATGGATCCTAGTGTCTGTTCTATCTTGTCAGTCTCTTTTTTTTTTTGAGATGGAGTCTTGCTCTGTCGCCCAGGCTGGAGTGCAGTGGTGTGATCTCAGCTCACTGCAACCTCCACCTCCCGGGTTCAAGTGATTCTCCTACCTGAGCCTCCTGAGTAACTGGGACTACAGGTGTGCACCACCACACCCAGCTAATTTCTGTATTTTTAGTAGGGATGAGGTTTCACCATGTTGGCTGGGCTGTTCTTGAACTCCTGATCTCAGGTAATCCACCCGCCTCGGACTCCCAAAGTGCTGGGATTACAGATGTGAGCCACCGCGCCCAGCCTTGTCAGCCTCTTGAGTGTCAAGTGTGCTGTCAGTCTGCAGGGAAGCTCTTTTGGGCACTTTGACTTGACCACACCTACATGACTTCTGAACAGACTTGACTTCCTCGACATGAGTCCTTCACCTCCAGGGACCTTGGCCAGATTTCTACTGGTGAACCCAGTTAGATTCAAGGAAATTCATCCTAAGAATCCAGATAGATCCTGGGTTTTCCTGCCAGTATATTATGCTTCAGTATTTCATAGGAGTTCATGTCACATGTGAAATCCTGGGACTCAGGGAACAATCTCGGGATGGAGAGAGATGACAGTGGGGAGATAACCACACGTCCGTCTCTTGCCTCCATTGGTTCAAGAAAAGGCACCGAGGTTTACCCACTAAAGTTCTGTGATGCCGACTGCCACAGAGGACTCCCGGGGCGACCTGTTCAGATTGGCCATCTCAGCAGAGGGGCCTGGAAGAATACAGATTCTTGTTCATTCTAATTTACGTGGAATGGTGGGTTAAGAAAATCTGCTTTGGAAAGAATTGGCCAGAAATAGACTAGGATAAGGCAAACCATGGAAAGGAAACAAAACCACCGGAACATTAGTCTTAATTTGTTTCAGTAAAGTGTTGTTTAATGAAATCCTAATGTTCAAGCTTGGCCCTACATGTATTGCTAGGATATGTAGACTTAATCAGAATGCTGTAAAAATCTACATTAAAATTAGCTAGCGTCTTGCCCCTTTAACTTTATGCCTGCCAAGCAGCAAACTGCCACAAGTAGATAATTTGAAAGCCTGACTTTTATTTGCTCTTGCTGCTTGGGGCAAAATGAAGTTGAACCCCAGATTGTAAACTAGCCAATTTCTGGTGTACAGTCAGTTATTCAGCCAATTTATGTGGATTACTAACCCTTCTTCACTCTGCTGTGGCGATATTGTCAGGAAAATGCATTCAAAATTCTTACTTTGTGAACTGTAAAATGAGTGGGGTCTTGTGAGAAGAATACTGACTCTAGTCCTGTTTTTGACTCTGTGGAGGATTTAGCAATAATCAGAAAAAGACATTCCTTACTTTTTGTGTCTCAGCTTCATCCCCCAAGAAAGTACAAATAATAAGACCTGTCCTTTAGGATTTCGTAAGGCTGTTATGGCAAAGTATTTTGAACTCCTTGGAGAAAAAGGCTATTCAGTAAGATAGCATTGTTAGTCCTGTTAACGTCAATTATATTCTGAAATATGATTTCAGAATTTGAGGATCCTGGGACCTGAGATTGAACCGGCAGCTGATCAATTCTGTGGAATTTAGAGTTCTTGTTCTCGGCACTGAACCAGAATTTTCTTTGGCAAAAGAGGGAAAGCATGCAATTATGGTCAGAAACATAATAATAAATCTACTGTAACAACCTTCTTTCCACCACATATCTTTGCTGGTATTTATCTAAATATCCAGCTTATAAAAACAAGAAGAGATTGTCATTTCAACAGCACCAGCAACTCTAAGTACACAAAGCCATTTAAGCTATGATCTGTTTTTATTTTTCCAATGTGCATGTCTGAAAGATTTTTCTTTCTTTTTGTTTTGAAAATTAAAGAAAGGAAACAAACAGTTAAAAGTACGGAAGGTCTACCCGCGCTGCTTTTTCTACACCTTGAGGACTAGCAAAATCTTTAACATGAGACTTTATTTGTACAAAGCAAAACTTCAAAACCACTCAAAAGCTTTTCTTATTAACTGCTGTCAGTCCTGTGATTTACAGAGGCAATAAAGAACTAGAGGGGGCACATTTATCATGGAGTTCTGCACACCAGGCGCCATTTTCTCCAGCGGTAAAGGCAAGTGATAAAACGAATTCTTTTGTTCTGTAACCAAGACACATTCCCTGCTGCCTGTTCTCTAAACGTGGGCACACCAGGCTGCTCTAGTGGCAGCCTGGCACTGCCCCATACATACTGAATGATAAATTGTTAGCACAAAAACATGGATGGAACACCTGGAACACCTGGCTGTGAGCAGTGCGATGTGCTTACCTTCAACGCACAATAGTTAGCTGCTAACATATTTGTACTATGAATTCCCAGTTTACTTTGAATAACACATGGCATATGGGCTTTTTTTCATATTGGAAGAGAAGGGAAGGGAATGTTAAATAATGTGAAGAGGTTTGTTTTGTTTAGTAAAGATCATAACATTTAAATTTTGAATCCCGATTTTCTCGTGGTAGCAAAGAATGCCTCATCTGAATTTTCATGTGGGAAAGCAAAACCAGTTCTGGTATACATTTTTTCAATTCACTTTGTATTTGATTTTGAGTTTATGTTTTGTGTTTGAGGCAGGCAGGTGTGATGCACGGAGACGCTTTTAAGCTGTCTCTGAACTTTGATTACACATTTGTGGGTTTTTGAAATGAATTAGGCAGGCTTTGAGTTAAGCTGGACATAAAAGCCACAACAGTTTTGCTGTCTGAGAGACTTTAAAAATGGAGCATTTTAAAATATTCTATAATTGAGTACATCCATCATCCAATCATATTAAGTACTCACCTGTGCATGACAACATGTCAGGCACAAAGATTACTGTAAAAAAATGCCGATTATTTGGAAACAGAGACAATGGTAGTGTTTACACTTATGGGAAAATGAACACAAATGTTAAATTGTGATTGTTATTCCTAATGGGGCAAATTATGTAGTTAATTTAGTCTCTGAAAGAGACAGTATGGTCAAGTGAAATCTCTTGACATGTCCCAATTATACAATAATTAACTCTGCTCCTTCTTGGTGTCTTAATGAAAAATAATACGTTCCAAAGAGTAGTAAGGCAGAAACTATAAAAAATCCAGGAAACAAAAATTCAGATTGGGTACTTTTGTGACTTCTTGGCCATTCTTATAAACTTTTGGCTGGGGAGGAATTTGGAACAGTGTATGTGGGAGTTTCACTTGTCCATCCATTCTTTGCAATGTATAATTTAGTGGTTAAACTTATTCTCTTTCTTCTGTCACTATCAGTTTCTTTTCACAGGAAGGGAAATAGGTCCTTCTGTCAGTAATTTGGCGAAAGTGCTGAAAAGCCCATTATCCCTGTTGGAGAGAAAGCAAACCACCCCCGGTATGTGAGGACCTGGCAGGCTTCATGGAGAGAGATGAGTCCAAGCAAGCAGCTTCTAGTGAGAGATGGGGTTTTATTCTCCAAAAGACACTGAGCATCAGATAGTCTTGTTTTTTACAGACAGGGTCTCACTCTATCACCCAGGCTGGAGTGCAGCGGTGCGATCATAGCTCACAACAGCCTTCAGCTTCTGGACCCAAGTGATCCTCTCACTGAAGCCTCTCAAGTAGCTAGGACTACAGGCACATGCCACCACGCCTGGCTAATTTATTTTTATTTATCTTTTTGTAGAGACAGGGTCTCACTATGTTGCCCAGGCTAGTCTCCAACTCCTGGGCTCAAGCAATCCTCACATCTCGACCTCCCAAAGCACTGGGATTATATGCATGAGCCCCTGTGCCTGACCTAGACATTCTTCTTCAGCCTGCTAACATTTTCTCAGAGCAGAGTTGTCCTCCACCTCCGCACCTGCCTTTAAAACAAATTTGTTGCTATAGAAGACACAGAATGGAGAAGGAAAAAAAAGCCCAATCATTTGAATAAAGAAGTCGTAGTTTATGGATTTTGTGTTGTGGACTCTGTACATTGGGAAGGGAGTGCATAAAGGATGGGGAATTGAACGCTTTGTTTCATGGTGCACTTCTTTTTTTTTTTTTTGAGATGGAGTCTCAATGTGTCGCCCAGGCTGGAGTGCAGTGGCGCAGTCTTGGCTCACTGAAACCTCCACCTCCTGTGTTCAAGTGATTCTCCTGCCTCAGCCTCCCCAGTAGCTGTAATGACGGGCATGTACCACCACGCCTGGCTAATTTTTTTATTTTTAGTAGAGACAGGGTTTCACCATGTTGGCCAGGCTGGTCTCAAACTCCTGGCCTCAAGTGATCCACTTGCCTTGGCCTCCCAAATTGCTGGGATTACAGGCGTGAGCCACTGCGCCCGGCCTGTGGTGCACTTCTTACAGTACTTCCTTAACCTAAGGGAGCCACTGCGGGTCAGAGGGAAGCATCGTTACTAACCTCAGCACATGCAGGCCTAAAGTTCTGGCTAATTTAGATGTCTGGGCACCATTGCAGAAAGACCATCATAACCATTTGCTATGATTTTAGGTTCATACTTCACTGTTGGAAGGAAGGAAAAACTTTTTACAGAGGCTTACTTTTTTTATATGGCTTTGAAGGGAATTGCATTTTATTTCTGACACTTATTGTATTGTAAAATCTCTAGTCTCTGATATTTAAAGGTGGAAACTTTTAACTTTCTCTCTTTTAAAAAAAACAACAGAACTCTAGGGGCTTTTTAGTCCTATAGCCTCTCGAATAATCCTAAAGCTTTGAAAAATGAAATACTTTATTTTATGAAGGAGTTTTGGGGTCAATTTTTTTCCCCTAAAACGTGTGCTTTCATGTTGGGTAGTTTAAAGACCAGCTGTTAACTGAAACCAACCGTCAATGAAGTTACATAAAGTTGTGTTTCCTATTAGTCTTGTATCTTTCCTATTAGTCATTTATGAAAGGATACAGGAACATCTAACAGAACTCCAAACAAAAATTGAAAAAACAGATGTTGAAACCATATTGGCTTGATGGTTTGCTATTTTTTTTTAAGTAAAAAAGGTTAGTAATTATTAGTGGATTATGAAATAAGGCTTGCTTTGCTAACTTACCACAAAATTGTTAGTAGTAACTTGCAGTTGAAAATTGATGTTTTACTTACCGGAATTTCAGAGGATAAAAAAAAAAAAAAAAAGAGTTGAAGTTTATGCCTGGGAGCGCCATGGAGGAGGAACTATGACATTTTCAATAGTTGGGCGTGTATGAGCCTCTAAAGGTGTGTTTATTATGTTGTCATGGTGAGCAGTGAATTAAAAAAATAACAAGATTGCTCCTTGGGTAGTTGTGACTTATTGGTAGTTATCTTTACAAGAGTTTCATGCTGACTTAAGTAAAGATCTTCAGGGGGAAAGAAAAAAACAAACTTTATTTTTCAAATAAATTCTGCTAAGAGCCTACAGGCTTCCATGACACTGCACCGAATTGTTATTAATGCGCACTGCTGTGAGAGTAACGTGTGCTGCTGTTTAACAATAACCCCTTCCTCTGGAATTTCAGAAAAGTGGTAAGAAAATGAGAGGCAGATTTCAGTACCGCTGCTGCAGTGCGTGTGCTGGTTGATGGGCCAACATTTTTATCATTGCTTGTGCAAGAGAGTGTAGAAAGAGGCTGTTATTTGGGGTCAGGTCACATATGGGACTGGTGAAGTTGTTGGAGAGACATTTTTGGTGAGCAAAGGCATTGCTCCTGGCTGGGAAAAGGTTTGTTTAACCTCCAGCCTTTACTTTGGGTGCCTCATTTCCGTCTTTCTCCTGAGGGCTATGTGTGGTATTTTTTTTTTTTTTTTCTTTTTGAGACGGAATCTCATTCCGTTGCCCAGGTTGGAGTGCAGTGGTGCGATCTCAGCTCACTGCAGCCTCTGCCTCCTGTGTTCAAGTGATTCTCCTGCCTTAGCCTCCCAAGTAGCTGGGATTACAGGTGTGTACCACTATGCCTAGCTAATTTTTGTATTTTTAGTAGAGACAGGGTTTCACCATGTTGGCCAGGCTGGTCTCAAATTCCTGGCCTCAAGTGATCACTCGCCTCGGCCTCCTAAAGTGCTGGGATTACAGGCGTGAGCCACTGCGCCCGGCCTGTATGTGTGGTATTTTTGAAGGCAGGGATGTGATCTTTCAAAGGTCTTCCTTGTTGACCTTAAAAATCTGTTATTAAAACCAAATACTTAGCACATATCATTGTCCTTTTTAAGGGCGATGATTAGCAGACTTGCTTTTGAAGTTCATTATTATGATTATAGATGCTTTTTCAATTGGAATTACCTTTAAGGTTTCCTCCAGCTTGCATTTCCAGATTTCATCCAGTAATCTTTCCTCCCCTCTCCTTCTCCTCCACTGCATCTTCTGGCCCTGATGGACTGTTTGCTCTTGTCCAAATGTGCCCTTTAGCACTTTGCCTCTGTGCGGTTGCTTGGGCTGTCTTATGGAATATGCCAACTCCTATCATTCTGTGAGGACCAGATCATATTATATTGCTTTGGAGAATGTTTCCCAAATCCCTGCACACACTTCGTGGAATAAAATAGAGATCCTCCTTCCTGGGCCTCCCACAGTGGTGGGATTACAGGTGTGAGCCACTGTGCATGCTCTATTTGTTACCATGTATTCTTTATTAACTTATTTAGGAATTTGCCTTCTGTCTTTCCAGGAATAGTGGGCCCTGCAAGTTAGAGGCAGTGTGATTCTTTATTATTATTATTTTTTCTGAGACAGAGTCTCACTCTGTCACCCAGGTTGGAGTGCAGTAGCAAGATCTCAGCTCACTGCAGCCTCTGCCTCCTGGGTTCAAGCGATTCTCCTGTCTCAGCCTCCCGACTAGCTAGGATTATAGGCGCCTGCCACCATGCCCAGGTAAGTTTTACAGTTTTAGTAGAGACGGGGTTTTACCATGTTGGCCAGGCTGGTCTCAAACTCCTGACCTCAAGTGATCCACCCGTCTTGGCCTCCCAAAGTTTAGGGATTACAGGCGTGAGCCACCGCACCTGGCCAGGCAGTGTGAATCTTATCTTTGTATCCTGCCTCTGATCTAGTATAGCACCTATACTATAGAAGACCTGGAAATATTTACTTGGGTGAAATTCTGTCTCTTTTCTCCTTGGGAGATCATAGTCTCTCTGGTGGTCGTCTCCAACCAGTATAAGGCTACACCAGGAGCCTCCAGAGGAAAGCCTGGAGATGCCTAACAGGCAGCAGAAAGTGTGGCTTTGGAATTCAGGAAAGAAGTTGAGAGTAAAGGTATAGATTTGAGTAGGTATAGCAGAAACCAGAGGTGTGGAGGAGATTCCATTGGAAGGATGTTCAGAATGAAAAGAAAAAAAAAAAAAAAAAAAAAGGATTGGCACAGATTTCTGGCATGGGATTCGAGGATGGTTAAGATTGGAGTGAGCTGGAAAGGGACAGAGCAAAATGAGTTAGTAGATATTACTTAGTGTAGTCAGATGAGTGATACCAATAGTGAACGTGATTGAAAATATGCTATGTGTTCCAACATACATTCACTCATTTAATCTTCTTGACAACTCTTAAGGAGGTGGTGTTATGCTTCTAATTTTCAGATGGGAAAATTGACATATGAAGAAGATAAGTAATTTGCCCAAGGTGGCAAAGCTAGTAAATGATAAAACCAGAAGAATCTGAACCTAGATGATTTCATTCTAGATCTCACAATCTCCAAGGACACACGAAAGCAAAATCAGAATAAATAAGGACAAAGAAGTTGTCTCAGTTGGTGTGTAGGTGATTAATGTTCTCCATTTTTGTGTATTTCTTTTATTATTAAATTTTTAAACCAACACCATGTGGTATTTTTTTAGCAAGAACAATTCTGCAGGTGTTCCGAAGCCAAACGGCTGTGAATTGAGTCATGAAAGTGTATTGGTCAGGTTTTGCTGCCATAATACTGCTTAACAAGCAACTGCTTGTTACTTTCATAGCAAGCAAGATGTTGGTAGGTTACAGCCATAAACACTTACTTTTTGCTCATGGATCTGTGGTTTGGCTGAAGAGGCTCTGCTTTAGGCTGTAAGTTGGGCTTAGGTCTGCTCTACACATGTGTTAGCTTCTAGGGCTGCCGTGACGAAATACCACAGAGTGGGCGGCTTAAACAACCGAAATTAATTTTCTCATGGTTCTGGAGGCTACAAGTCCAAGATCAAGGTGCTGGCAGAGTTGATTTCTTTGGTGGCCTCTCCACTTGGCTTGCAGGTGGTGCCTTCTTGCTGTGCCCATGTGTCCCCAGTGTCTCTGTGCGTGTCCAAATTCCCTCTTCTTGTAAGAACACCAATCAGATTGGATTAGGGCCCACCCTAAAGGCCTCATTTTTACTTAATCACCTCTTAAGGGCTTTATCTCCAAATACAGTCACATTCCGAGGTACTGGGGCGTAGGACTTCAACCTGTGAATTTTGGGAGACACAAATCATCTCATAACAATCTCTCTCCTCTTCCTGGGACTCAAGGCTAAGTGGCGCATACTCTTCTCCTGGCAGAGGGCAGATGTGCCAAGAGGGGCAGGAAGAAAGATATGACGCTGCTTAAGGCCTCAGCTTGGACCTAGCTCTGTCCTTCTGTCCACAATCTATTGCTTAAGACAGGTCACATGACCAAGCCCAACAGGATCTTGCTTTGTTGCCCGGGCTGGTGTGCAGTGCAATCCATGGCTCACTGCAGCCTTGACCATCTCAAACCATCCTGCTACCTCTCAGCCTCTCCAGGATCTGGGACTCCAGGCACACACTAACATGCCTGGCTAGTTTTTGTATTTTTTGTTGAGACGGGGTTTTACTGTGTTGCCCAGGCTGGTCTTGAACTCCTGGGCTCAAGCGATCTGCCCACCTTGGCCTCCCAAAGTACTGGGATTCCAGGTGTGAGCCACTGCATCTGGCCAAGAAGTTTTATAAATGTAGAAAGATGGGCTAGTAGCCATGCAGAGATGCCCATTCCCATCAACATGTCAATGGTGTGTAACTGAAGGGTTTCCTCGACAGTTCCCTAGAAGAAACCTGCCAACGGGATGGAATGGAACAGGACTGCCCCTCCCCTCCAGCCACACTGGGCTCCTTGGCTACTCCTAAATGCCCGCTCCTTGCTCATGCTGTTGTCTCTGCTGAATGCCTTTCCCCATTTTTCTTTCCATGGATAATTTTTATTCATCCTTCAAGACTCCGTTTAACGGTCACTTTCCCGTGATGCTTCTCTTTCCCTGAGGCAAAGCAGGTACTTCCTTTTCTGTTCTCTCACAGCTTCTCTGTATCAGCTTTTATTACTTTTTAAATTATAACTTTGTGTAACTCAGAAATCAACTTTCCCCCCATCCTCTGGGTCCAACATCATCACACTCAGTTTATGCCCTGGGCCCACGAGGATTTGAGGTTCAGCTCTGCTTGGTCACCACCACAAAACCCCAAATGATGCCGCCATTGGCACCTGCTCGATGGAAACAGGAACCAAGAGTACAAAGTTAGTTTCACTTATATAAAAGTATTAAAACAGAAGTTGATTTTGGAGGGGAGGTGGAAGAAGGGTTTATGTCATACTCCAAGGCAAATAACTACAGAAATCCCTTCTTGACATTTCTGCTCTCTCCCCAAATTTCTTCTGGGCCCCTGGGGTTTCTTTGACTGCTTGGCAATGTCCAGTCACTCTGGCTTTTGCAGGGCTGCTGGATTGTACTGTGCAGGGGTGCCGTTCACTCTCTAGAATCTGATGTGCATAGTGTCCCTTGGAGTTGCGCACTGTGGCCCTGGGTCAGTTGTGTCTTCTCTCTTGCACACCTGCTTGCACCCTCAGAACCCTCAATCTCTGTTTTCTGTTATGTGTAACAATTTGGCTAGCTCCTCCACAACATTGCAGCACTCAACCCAGAGGAGGGAATATAGGAACCGACTTCAGAAGGCTTAGTGAGCATTTTTTGTTATTTTAGGATGCCCTTTAGTAGACTCATATTCCTAGTGGCTCACCAAGTCATTTTCTAAACCCAGGTGATTTCCCTCATAAGAAATTCTTATTGTAGCTCTTAGGGCAATGCTCTTCCTTTCTGTCTGTCTGTCTTTCTTTCTAGATAGGGTCTTGCTGTGTTGCCCAGGCTGCCAGGCTGGAGTGCGGTGGCATGATCCCAGCTCCCTTCAGCCCCCTCCTGGGCTCAAACGATTCTCCCACCTCAGCCTCCCAAGTAGCTGGGACCACAGGTCCCACCACACCTGGATAATTTTGTAGTTTTTTTCGTAGAGCTGGGGTCTTGGTGTGTTGTCCAGGCTGTTTTCAAACTCTTGGGCTCAAGTGATCCTCCTGCCTTGGCCTCCCAAAGTGCTGGGATTACAGGAGTGAGCCAACACGCCCAGCTGACTATGATATTCAAGGCAGGAATTTTGCTCTATTCCTTTTTTTATTTTCACATTCAAGACAGTCCCTGGAACACAGCAAGGGCTTCAAAAATGTTGCCTGAATAACTAATTGAGTACAGTTCAATGTTCTTTATTTTAAATTATAATCAGGAAGCCAATGGAATGTGAATCAGAAACCAGTAAGTATATTTCCACATTCCCAGAACTGAACTAGAATTATTATTAAACCTGAACTTGAACTAAATTGAAACAAAGCTTCTTGATATTTTCATTGTAAATTGGTTGCTTATTGGCTTGAGCCAGAGATAAACTGCAGGACTGCTGACCTCAAAGTAGTACTAATCTGAAAAATGAACTGGTTTGATTCTTTAGTTAGGTACTTGGACATTCTATGAATATGAAACTACTATTTTGTTGACAGTGAATAGATTAACTCATAGATGAGATCTTTTCCTGTTTCTTCAAGTGAGAAACAGAAAAAGGACCTCTTATGAGATCCTCTGACCTGAGTGTAATTATTTTAGAGATCTCCAGAATATTGAGGATAGTCTTATCTTATTCATCTATTCCATGATTCCTTACCTTATTGACAAAAACCTATTCTAGAATAAGATGAAAATCAATTAGTGGGGAAATCAGGAGATAGGAGTAGGGGATCTTCGGAGGCACAGAATAGCAAACTAAAGATAGGGGGAAAAAAATAAAGCCAGGAAAACCTTTGTATCTGAGTATATGCCCAAAAGTCTTACTCATTTTGCTAAGTGACATTATAAACTTTAACAAAATAAAACAATAAAATAATAAAGGGTATTTGGAAGCAATGGTAGTAATATGTAGTCAAATTGGACTTGCTAGAAGAAAATTGGATAAATTATGAGGAAAAAAATCATTTCAATTTTACCTACTTTTCTTCTTGATTGAAGAAGAATTTATCATTGGTTTACCAGTCAAAAAAATACCATTTCTTCCCTTTCAGTTATTTGAATTTGCTGTCAAAGCAAAATGATTTCAGAGCTGGGTACTTTAATTTGGCTACATAGATCAGTCTATGGAAAATAGTTCTTAAAAGTGTTTGCCTTCCATTAAAAATAATATGTATGGCTTCAAATATTCTTTATCGTGAAATGATACATGGTCTCATTGTTCTTACAATCTGGAGGTAGCTCCTTTGGTTTTCCCATGATTTTATTAGAGTTTAGAAAAGGTTAATTTGTTATCCACTGATCTTAGTGGAAGAAGATTTTTTAAAAATATAATATTGCAAACCATCCTAGAAGGGTATGAAGGTAACACCACAAGGGGGTACTATAATTTTATCAAATTTGTCCTGGTAAGTTGGCTCAGAAGGTGAAATGATTAGGGCCTGCAGAGTTAATTTTAATATGCTAATACATCACAGCAAGTTGGGAACTTAAATAAAATGATACAATTAATATACTTTTATGGGATGTAGAAAGACTTAGTAAGGTCATTTGTAGATTATATTAGAGCTGCATTTAGACTTATTGGGTTTAAAATTCAGCATTCTTAAAAAAAAAAGCAGCAGATGTCTGACGTATGCATTTTAGTGACCTTTGAATGAAGAAGTGAATGTCAAATTGTGTGGATCTTGATCCGGGTTCTTAAAATAAATTAACTCTCTGGTCTCTCCTCTAAAAATAGCTAGGATCAAGCCTTTAGATCTTAATTTTCTTAGTGTCGCAACACAGAAAATGTTGGAGGATGTTAATCCTGGAAGGGATTTTTTGAAAGGATATTTAATCACAGAAGACTTTAGTTTCTTAATGTGCCTCTGAAAATGATTCCACCAATTTTGCTTGGTAATAAATTTGAGTGGTTTGAAGCCCCTCTTGGCTGGACAACTGAAATCTTTGAAGGTGCTTCTATGGCCAAAGGATTTCTTTTTTTAAAAAATTTTAAACGTAACATCCTGGCACCCTATGTATTTATATGCTAATTTTAGCAGATGTTGTTCACTTGCTGAGCAAGGTGGACCACGGGTATTTGAAATAAGCTAATGATTTATCTATGTGGAACAACAAGTGTTTACAGGCTACAAATAAATAGACTGTTAGGTATTCCATCTTTTCTCACCTACTTAGCCAGTGGCATAGACAGGATGCTGAACTAATATTTAGAATCATGCTGGGATTAAATGAGATAATGTCTGTAAACTGCCTAGCACAGTAGCTGGGACAATGGTGAGGTAACTCGCAGCCTTAGGGCTGCTGGAGACCTCCTTGGCTCTGCCACGTGGCTCTCATTCTCACTGCAAAATGCAAAGATTGGAGCACTGCCTCTGTGTCCCCACTTCTCAAATATGCACAAATGTTAGAATGTAGTGCTTCAGAAGTAGAGCTGTTTTTCTTGACATTCTATTCAGCAAAGTAGGTAATTGAAGCTTCAAGAATTTGTGCTTAACTCCCACCCCAGGACTAAATACAGCTATTTTTATTTTGTACTTTAAAAAAAGCAACCCATAAACCTTTTCATGTCTCGTAAATTATCCCAGCCTATAAAAGTTGCCCATGACTGTCCAAGGGCATAATTTGGCAAAGGTTTATTTTTTCCCTTTCTTTTTCCCTTCGTATCTCTAACAAGGGATCACTATTTACCAGAGGCCCTGACTGCCTCTGCCCTTAGAATGATTCAGATCTGGGGCAGCAGCAGCTGTTTCACATGATGTTTTTATTGGTATCACATTTTCTTTTTGGCTGTTCATTCCTCATGCTTCTTTCTCAAATCCTTTGCCTAAATCCAATCTCTTCTAGTTCGTACTGCCCCATATTCATTTCCTTCTGTTCTCCATTCTCTTAGCCTGATTTCCTTTGTTTAAAAAAATCTTTTTTAGAGATAGGATCTTGGCCTGTTGCCCAGGTTGGAGTTCAGTGTCATGATTTTGGCTCACTGCAGCCTCAAACTCCTGGGCTCAAGCTATCCTTTTACCTCAGCCTTCCAGGACTACAGGGGGTGGTGGTGCCACCATGCCCAGCTAGTTTTTATTTTTATTTTTTGTAGAGATAGGGTCTTGCATTGTTTCTCAGGCTGGTCTTGAACTCCTAGCCTCAAGCAGTCGTCCCGCCTTGGCCTCTCAAAGTGCTGGGGTTACAGGCATGGGCCACTGCGCCTGGCCCTAGCTTGATTTCCTAATGCTGATACGTGTCAGTCAGAACCTGAACTCTGCTTGTCTGTCTTTCCATCTCTTCTGCCGTGTGCTGGGTTTTGTTGATTTGACTGAGTTCCCAGTGTTACTAAACCTTGAGCCACCGAGAATCAACCTCTTCTTTCCTTCTGAACTTTGATGTTAGGCTTTAGTATATCTTTATGGCTAATTAGAAATAGATTACAAAACAGCGTGTGAGGTTCAACCCAGTTTTACAAAAGTAATGATGCCTGTTATTCTTGTGGGGCTCGTTTCTAAGGAGTGGATCTTAGGAGGAAATGAGCTAGTGTGAAATTCCTGCTTTGATGTTCTCCCCTGGCAGAAGACGGAGGCCCCACTCCCCCACACCCCGGGAGTGTGCTTTTGCTTGTGATGGTGCAACTGTAAGTATCGATGTGGAAACTAAGCTCTAAGTACCATGGTGGCAGGAATTGGGTCCATTTTGCTTGCTATTGTTTTCCTGGAGCCTAATGTGGCACCTGTTGTGTGATGATCCCATAACAAATATTTGCTGAATGACTGACATGAAGAGCTAAGCCCTGAGTCACAAGGGGCCTCTTGCATGACACATTCAGCCTGCTCAGATGTCTCTCCTTGACCCCTTGGCTTTTCCAGAGCAAGCACCTTTGACAGGGACCTGCAGCACCATGTCATAGCCCAGGAGAATCACTCACAAGTCATCTGTCACTAACCATATACCTTGCTAGATAGAATATTCATACAGGTGGCTGGCATCACTAGTTCTAAACAAAAAGCCTTCATTTCCGAAATGACCTGATGTTATTCGATCAACCCTGAAGATGGATTTGGGGATTGGGATAAATGACTTCTTCTTGCTCTTAACTCCTTCAGCTAACTTGGGGACTGACTGGCACAGAGCAGGTGTCCAACACATCTTTGCTTCCTGGCATAGGAGAAGCTTGAGAATCTTATAGGCTGTGGTGAAAGAGTCACAGAAGTGAAAAAGAGTAATTGATGGGATAGCGTCCTGGGGAGGCAGGTGGTGATGGTGTCAGTATCA
Organism: Theropithecus gelada; assembly: GCF_003255815.1. NCBI lineage: Eukaryota > Metazoa > Chordata > Mammalia > Primates > Cercopithecidae > Theropithecus > Theropithecus gelada. The sequence continues at coordinate 27,891,536 of NC_037688.1, forward strand.
CAGGCCAGAGGAGGAACACCCTTCCCAGAATCTCCTAAGTCAGAAACTAGATTCTGCCCTGACCCTGTCTGTCATATACAACTGTACCTCATGACAAAGTATCTTCTTCTTAAATATCTTGAGCTCTAGTCTCTTCCCTTGTTCTACTGATGCTCTCTTGATTCAAGTTCTCACCCTTTGCAGTCTGGGCTGTCATAGTGTGTACATGGCCATGTGCTATTCTGGGCTACATTAATACTGCTAAATGCAGCCCGGCCTGCTGTAGTCCAGCCAAGTGCTGTACAGGACTAGTCTAACAAAGCATCTTTCCTTTCCTCCGCTCTAACTTGCCTCAATCGAGTGTTCACCCTATAGTCAGAAGAGTGTTTCTGACCATGCCTATTTCCTGTTTTAAAAAGCCCTGCGGTGACTCTCCCTTACCTTCTGGATAAAACCCCAGTCAGTGCCTTAGCCTAGAATCCTAGGCTCTTTGTGATCTGGGCTATACTTAAGCCATTACAGCCCTTACTGTCTTACCCTAGACGCCAGCCACATATCCTGGAGCCTATCTGCTCCTTTTGCCGTTTTTGAGACGCAGTCTCATTCTGTTGCCCAGGCTGAGTGCGGTGGTGTGATTACGGCTCACTGCAGCTTCCAACTCCCAGGCTCAAGCAATCCTCCCCACCTCAGCCTCCTGAGGAGCTGGGACTGTAGGTGTGTGCCACCATGTCTGGCTGAATTTTTAAATTTTTTGTAGAGACAGGGTTTTGCTATGTTGCCCAGGGGGGTCTTGAACTCCTGGGCTGAAGTGATCCTCCTACCTTGGCCTCCCAAACTGCTGGAATTACAGGTGTGAGCCACTGCACCTGGCCCCCCGCTTTTTTTTTTTTTTTTTATCCCTGCTACCTTTATCTGTGCACTTCTTGAGCCTAGAATGTCTTTTCTCTCATTTCTGTGCCTCTGTACTTGGTGGTGGCAATGAGGTCTTGATGCGGTGCCCTCTCTGCATGGTGTCTGACTGCACTGTATCTGTTCCCTCCCTTGGTCAGAAGCAGCTGGCCTGCCTCTTCCTGTTTTCAAAGCCTGTGTCTTGTGTTGGAATATTCACAACGTTTCTTGTTTTCTAATCCGTACCTTAAAAAATTCGATGACTTTTATGATTCACTTAAGAAATATAATCTCTAAATCCTACTATAATTTTACAGTATCAAAAGTCTTAATCATCCAGTAAAAAAATCACAGAGATGATTTCTACCAAGTGAGAGGTCGTTCTCATATTCATCGCCAAGGGACAGCTGTTTTATTTTGGAGTGTTCCTAAGGCTAAGGAGATGAGGCTAACATAGGGTTTTATATTCGATAGAGAAAATGGAAAGAAGGGAGATGGGGAGAAAGGGAGAGGTGGTTATTCAAAAACATTTCAGAGGCAAATATACTCACTGGATAACTTTTATCCCTATATTAAAACGTTTGCACCGTTTTCTGGGAATAGGTATACAAATAAAATATCTCTTTTTGGATTTCTGTGGAGCCCTGATAAGAATCATGGGGTTATTCTTGATGATTTATGTGAAGCTTTAATCATAAAAATATAGTAATGTGTTTTTGAAGCAGAAAAGACAGAGGAATAAGTAATTCTCAATTTCTATTTAGCCAGATCTGATACAGAGCAGAAATAATTAGAGTGATAAAGTCTAACTGGCACTAGTAAATTTGACTAAACGCCAAGAGCAACACAGTCAGGACACTTACGTTCATGTTTAAATTACTCAAGTGCTTAATTGTATAATTTCAGTTTCAATTACCAAAAGCCCTTACTTTAAAAATTAGTCCTTTGAGTATTAGCTGCATGATGTTGTTATTAAAGTTGAAAATCTGCTATTATGGTTTAAAGGATTATTGCAAAGTTGTTGGCATATGTCTTGTTTAATAAATAAGTTTAATTGTGCATGTAATCTGGTAATTTCATAATGATGAATTATATTTTACAGAAATCTGGAATGGCCATTTTTTTTTTCATAGGGTAAAACAAAATTACTTTTTAGAGATTTGTTTTCCAGAGAAAATGTTTTATTATAGAAATATCTAAGACACCTCTTGTACTATATAAACCCCTGTAAATAGTGAGACTTTTAATGAAAATTTTACATTAAAAGTCCCCCTCCTCCTACCTCTGTATAAGATTGAGAGAAGGGGAATGAAGGTCAGTTATAAGGATGTACTGTTTATGTATTTGGTACTTTCTAAGTTTGCCTTTCCTCTAGAATATTGAGAGTATGACAAATTAGCCCATACAATAGATTAGTGCGTTTTCAGTCCACGTGGCACGTTTCCCCTTTAGATGTGAACTCAGCAGCCACTATTAATGTTAATGAGTTTCACTCGTCAAGAAAGTCCCTTGAGCTCATTCTGAATTACCTTCGGCAAAACCTCTGATTGGCGTGATATCATTCATGCTTCTATTAACTCTAGCTGTCCTGAATTCTGGGGGGAAACATAGCACCAATTGTTTTATTTATTTATTTATTTATTTGAGACGGAGTTTTGTTCTGTCACCCAGGCTGGAGTGCAGTGGTATGATTGACCTCAGCTCACTGCAACCTCTGCCTCCCAGGTTCAGGCAGTTCTCCTGCTTCAGCCTCCCGAGTAGCTGGGATGACAAGCATGCATCACCACACCCAGCTAATTTTTGTATTTTTAGTAGGCACAGGATTTCACCATGTTGGCCAGGGTGGTCTTAAATTCCTGACCTCAAGTGATTCACCCGCCTCGGCCTCCCAAAGTGCTGAGATTACAGATGTGAGCCACCATGCTCAGCCTAATTGTTTTATTTGTTTATTTACATTTTTATTATTTTTTAATTTTTTGAGATGGAGTTTCATTCTTCTTGCCCAGGCTGGAGTGCAGTCGGATCACTGCAGCCTCCACCTCCCGGGTTCAAGTGATTCTCCTGCCTCGGCCTCCCAAGTAGCTGGGATTACAGGTGCCAGCCACCATGCCTGGCTAATTTTTGTGTTTTTAGTAGAGACAGGGTTTTACCCTGTTGACCAGGCTGGTCTCGAACTCGTGACCTCAGGTGATCCACCCACCTCAGCCTCCCAAAGTGTTGGGATTACAGGTGTGAGCCACTGTGTGAGCCACCATGCCCAGCCGCCAATTGTTTTAGACCTATGTCTCAGAATAAGACATTTTGGAATTTTAGGATTAAAGTATATTTTCATTTCTAAATGATAATGGCCCAAGTTGATTCTTAGATGAAATCTTTGATTTATTGACCGTTGCCTTCATTTGATGGGTGACAAAACTGAGGGACAAAACGTTTGGTGGACTTGTTTGGCATCACATAATGAATGATAGAGAAAAGACTAAAATCTGAGGGGTTTGCTTCCATGGCCTCACACTCTCATGGAGATTGGGGTGACTCTGGGAGGAAAAGGTGTTTGTAAATCACAGGACTGCAATATCATTCCCTATCCTTGCAGCCAGATGAGTTTTGGCACTCAGAATTTTTGGAATGTTAGAAAGTTTCCTTCTCAGCTCTGTTAAAATGACAATTAAGGAATAAATGAGGACAAAGAGAACAACAGTAGACAGGAGTTGTCATCCCAACCTTGAGGCTAAAAAGCAGATGAAAAGTGGGTAATTAATTGAGAAAATCAGAGAGAGCTGGAATTGAGTCAAATCTCACTGAGAACCCCAGAAAGGGTCGCACATTTGAAGCAGCAAGGACCTCTGAATGTGAGGTTGCAGAGAAGGGATTTGTTGAAAGTCCTTAAAAGGGGCAGTTAGATGCTCCTCTGCCAAGATGTCAGTCAGGTAACATCTCTTCTCCATCCTCAGAAACGTGGAGGTTTCTCTGGAGAGATGGAACCAGAGTAACTTTGGTCTCTAGGATTCCAGGCACAACTGAGGGTAGGGTGATGGTGCTAAACTGAAAACGGAGATTAAGATGAACTCTAAATGGTCAATGGGTAAAACACTCCATTTCCTCTCCCCACAGCTTCTAGAAAGCCCTGGACAGGTGTCTGTGCTCCTAGTTGGAGACTGGAGGATTCTTCTGTGGGAAACTGGCCCTGAAGAAAAGAGCTGCAAATAATGATGCTTCAGAGTCTTCTAATGAAATAGCCATGTCTCCACTGGATCATCTCTGAAGTCAGGAAGTCTTTTCCATCTGCATATCTATCAGCTGTTTTTTCAGTGCCTCACTCTTAAATGTGAATGGACGACTAACAACCATCAGACATTCGAGAAAGGTCCCCAAAATGAAAGAGAATAAGATTATTGTGAAAAGGAACTCAGTGGGGAACAGGGGAGAGAGAAAGAGAGAGAGAGAGAGAGGAAAATAAAAACCAATAAAACAAAAAACAAATTGCTATTAAGATGGCCAAAGAGAGATGATGCTGCTTCTATGATTCCGTTAAAATAAAACAAATAGAGAAAAAGGAAGAATTATTGGGAATTAAACATAACATCAAAGAAACAATTAGTAGAAAGAATGGAAGATAAAATTGAAGAAATATCCTGGAAAACAGAACAAAGAGAAACAAAAATTCAGGATGTATATTCAGGAGCTTCAACATTCAACTAACAGGAGTTACAGAGAGAGTGAGCAGAGAAGCCAGCAGGAGAGGAAGCTATAGAAAATTGACAGAAGAAAAACTCCCCAAACCGAGCACATTGGACTTCAGATTAAAAGGGTTGAGTGCCCAGCACAATATGTGAATCAGGTTCTCCATAGAAGCAGATCAATAGGATGCGTGTGTGTGTAAGAAAATATTTATATCTATGAAGAGATTTACTATAAGGAATTGGCTCATCCAATATTGGAGGCTGATGAGTCCCAAAATCTGCAGGGTGAGTCAGTGGAGATCCTGGAGAACCAATGATGGAGTTCCAGTTAAAGTTCAAAAGCTGGAGACCTGGGAGGGCCAATGGTGCAGTTTGAGTCTGAAGGCAGGGAACAGCTGATGTCCCCCAGTTTGAAGGCAGTCAGGCAGGAGGAATCCTGTCTACTCTGGGGAGGGGGAAGGATGACTTTTTTGTTCTATTCAGGCCTTCAGTGGATTGGATCAGGCCCACCTACATTAGGGAGGGAAATCTGCCTACTCAGAATTCACCAGTTTCAATGTTGATCTCACCAAAAACAGCCTTACAGAAATGCCTAGAATAATGTTTGAACAAATATCTGGGCATCCCATGGCCGAGTCAAACTGGCACCTAAAATTAACCATCACACACAATGATTAACAAAAAAATGTTAAAAAAAGAAAAAAAAAGTACAAGTACATCACCATAACATTTCAAAATACAAGGGATGGAAAGAAGATCCTTAAAACCTATAGGAATTAAATAGGTAAATAAATAGAGAATCCAGATGGCTTTAGACTTTTGAACAGCAGCCTTGGAAGCTAGAACACGATGGAATAACACTTCAATAGACTTAGAGAAAATGATGTCCAAACCAGAATTTTTTTTTTTTTTTTTTTTTGAGTTGGAGTCTCGCTCTGTCGCCCAGGCTGGAGTGCAGTGGCGCAATCTCGGCTCACTGCAAGCTCCGCCTCCTAGGTTCACACCATTCTCCTGCTTCAGCCTCCCGAGTAGCTGGGACTACAGGCGCCTGCCATCACACCCGGCTAATTTTTCGTATTTTTAGTAGAGACAGGGTTTCACCATGTTAGCCAGGATGGTCTCGATCTCCTGACCTCATGATCCACCCACCTTGGCCTCCCAAAGTGCTAAGATTACAGGTGTGAGCCACTGCGCCTGGCCCCAAACCAGAATTCTATACCCAGCAGGCATCAACTAAATATGTGGGTAGAAGATATTTTCATACATAAAATACACCATTTATTTCTCCAAGGCATCCGATGCTCAAGAAGACACTTGGATATGAGAGTATGTATCACCAAAACAAGGGAGAAAATCACAAAAGAGGAAGATGTGGGATCCAGCAAACATGATGTCCCACAGGAAATAAGCAAAAGACATTCCCAGGATAATGGATAATGGTGAAGGGAAGTTCCAAGATGACAGTTAAGGCGTAACCAGTTCAGTTCAGAGCAGGAAGGTGAAGAGTCCCAGGAGAAATGTCTCCAATTTATATATATATAAATTATTATATGTTATATATCCTATCATATACTATATAGAAACTATATATAATATGTATAAAAATTATATAAAATATATATAAAAATTATATATAATATATATAAAAATTCAATTGATAGATGGCCTGATTTGTTTCAACATATTGGGAGGAGATGATTTTTTTCAGAAAATTTAGGTATAAGTGTAGCAGGACGAGCCGCAGACAAAACTCCTGAGACACCGGATTAAAGAAGGAAGAGGTTTTTTGTTCGGCTGGGAGCGTCGGCAGACTCGCATCTCAAGAGCCCAGCTCCCCAAAGACAGAGTTCCTGGCCCTTTTAAGGGCTTACAACTCTACGGGGTTCCACATGAAAGGGTCGTGATAGATTGAGAGCACGTGTGGTTAGAGTGGGTGGGTTACTCTTTTAACCTCAGGCCGGGTCATCAGTGGCACCGGCTGGTCTTGCCACTGACTTCTTTCCTGTTGTTTTTCAACTTTTACTTCCTCCTCCTCTTCAGAAACAGGAGACACTAAGAGAAATGGCTTCTCTCCTCATAAGTTTGTAATGGATCCAATAGAACAATGACTCCCCACCCCCCAACAGTTATTAAGTCTAGAAAAAACAAGTTGTACCAGAACTTGAAATAAATTAAAAATTATTCATAGAAATGAAATAAATTGTACCATGAGGCCCAGTTGGAAGCAATATCTACATGACCATGTTAATTTAAATATTGATAATTGATTTAAGCAAAAATTATGATACAACTATATTGGGAAGATGAAGTAACAAGAATTGTGTGTGTGTGTGTGGAGTGTGTGTGTATATTTGTGTGGGGTGAGTGGGTAGATAGTGGTATAAGGGTGATAATAGAAAATGAATACATGATAGTCATGTTAGAAATAAAGATGTAGAGATTACAAGAAACAGCTAAAAGACAAGTGCTGGTCTCTGGCGTATTAGAGTTTGGGTAGTGCGGTGGTTCAAAAGTATACCTACACATTCTGTAATACACCTCACTTGAAGAAGTGAGCTAGTTTCATTTTTCATTGAGTGTAGGCTACTGTCATCCAATGAGTAGAATAAAGCAGATGTGACAGTATGTGACTTCTCAGACTAGGTCATAAAAGCCATTGGGACTCTTTTGTGTTGCTTTGGGTAGAATCAGCTGCCATGTCAGGTGCATATTAAGGGCACTCAGGCAGTCCTGTAGAGAGGTCTACATCATGAGGAACATGTAATTGCGACAGAGAGGAGCTCAAGAGTCTGAGGTCTGTGTCATTTAGTGGTAGACTAAGTGACATTTTCTAAGATAGGAAGAGGAGACTGTCTTTTTTTTTTTTTTTTTTTTTTGAGACAGTCTTGCTCTGTCGCATAGACTGAAGTGCAGTGGCGCAATCTCGGCCCACTGCAAACTCCACCTCCCGAGTTCAAGTGATTCTCCTGCCTCAGCCTCCTGAGAAGCTGGGATTACAGGTGCGCGCAACTATTCTGGGCTAATTTTTGCATTTTTAGTAGAGACAGGGTTTCAACATATTGACCAGGCTGGTCTCGAACCCCTGATCTCAGGTGATCTGCCCTTGGCCTCTCAGAGTGCTGGGATTACAAGCGTGAGCCACCACCGGCCGAGACTTTCATATTCTGAAGCACATATTTTAATAACTGCATTTGAAAATATTTTAACTTCTTGGATATTCCTATAAGTCTTGCATGGTAAGCAACTCTGAATGGACCTAATTAAAATGTCTAAAATCAAAGTAGAACAGATTGTTTAAATGTTCTCAACAAATGTTATGTGGCCTCCCAGAGTTTATTAATTAGTTGATTTATTGGTTCTGTTTATTTTCAAATATTGAATAGATATTCCCAGCTCCAAGATCAACACAGTTAAATTTTCTTCTGTAGGGTGAATTTATTTCTAGGTACCCTTTCTTAGAGAGAATGGCCCTTTGGTATTTTAATGTTATGGGGTGGGGGTGGGTATCTCATTTCAGTTGGGAAGGCCCTAGGTCTGGTCTCCTGTGGCTTACACACCACTGCACAGTAGCCAAAGCAGATGGTCAAGTTTGCAAGGGTTTGGTGAACAAAAGCAGACTTTGGTTCTTGTTTGTATTTTGAGATTCCAGCTTCCACTTTGCTTTTGATCTCTGGGGGTCCTTTTGTTTTTATCAGCTCAGTTATGCATTTGAGTTGTATTCAAATTACTATACTTAGCATTTTTTTGTCATTTGCAGTGGGAGAGTTACTTAGGGTCTCTAGTCTTTTCTACTGACAAGGAGTCTAATTTAGATAGACTAATGTTTGTGAACAGTTGGGTCTGTGAAGTATAGTGGAAAAACAGATTCCATACTTGAGCCGAGGAAGCTTGAGAGAAACTACCCCTAAGCTATGGCTATGGCAGGCACTGTTGAGGCCCTGACCCCTATGCCCTCAGCCCACCTGCACTTGCCTGCAGCTGAAGCTAGTCCCAGGCAGGCTGAATTTCTTGCCTTAGTATTTCCCTCTAGGAGCTGGGTGAATACAGGTGTATCCTGTAAGAAGTTTGGAAGTGGCGTTGATTCTGTACTCAACCCTCAGCCAAGGAGGGACGGGAGTTGATAGATAGATGCCCCACCTCGCTGTCCCCAGTTGTGTCACTTCTGAGGCATGTGCCATGGAGTGCCTCAGAGGGTTCCAGCAGGACCATGCCCTGGATGTTCAAGAGGTAACTTGCTCATTCGTGCACCCTCAAACAGGCCAGGGACCACTTCTCAGACGACCTGCAGCCTTTTCTCAGGATCTGCATCTTGTATATCTTTTGAATTTGGGGGAACCCTAAGATACCATCACATAGACATAAATCTTTTTTTTTTTTTTTTTAAACTCCAAATAATACAATCAGGTTCTATGGATTTTTAAGCCAAGGAATCAATCTTTACATGTGAGTCTTCCTTGCTATAATACAGAAACAACTTCTCTTTGAATTTAGCTTTAAAGAAAAAAAAAAAAAGATTGACTTTCAATAATTTTGGATTGATTTGTGAAGTGTGGTGTTTTTGTTGTCTACTTTTTTTTTTTTTGAGTTGGAGTCTTGCTGTATCACCAGGCTGGAGTGCAGTGGTGCCATCTCGGCTCACTGCAACCTTCACCTCCCAGGTTCAAGCAATTCCCCTGCCTCAGCCTCCCGAGTAGCTGGGACTACAGGTGCACACCACCATGCCCAGCTAATTTTTTGTATTTTAGTAGAGACGGTGTTTCACCATGTTGGCCAGGATGGTCTTGATATCCTGACCTCGAGATCTGCCTGCCTCGGCCTCCCAAAGTGTTGGGATTACAGGTGTGAGCCCCTGCGCCTGGCCTATTGTCTATTTTAATTGAAATAATACAAGAGGAAAAGTGCTGGTAAAGCTACCTTTTGCCTTGTTGGTTTCTGCTGTTATTTTTATTCAATTTTTGTTTTTGAAATGTTTTAAAAGTATCCCAAACTATTCTGCTAATTGATCTGGAAAGTAAAGTGATAAGTCTTTCTGGAAATTTCCATAGATGTAGACATGGTAGCACAAAGTGATACCACAGTGATTACTGCTGCTAAAAAGGGCCAGAAAATGAGTATGAGTTAGTGTTAATCCAAAGCTCTGTACAACAGGAAATAGTCCATATTAGTGCTGGTAAGGATGCTTCCTGTTATATATGTTTCTTTTTCTTCTAATTTCTTTTTTGTTTTGGAACACAGAAATGTTTTCATTTGTGTGTTAGTTTTGTAATCTTTTCTTTGTGCCTGTCATTTCAAACCCAAACTCATCTTTCATTCAGGAGTTTTCAGAGTTCCCAAAGTTGAAAATAATTGCAGCTGATCATGTGTGTGAATAGCTTTGATTTATTGATAGATGAGCGTTGGTGGTTTGAGATTTCCTTGTTTGTGATGCTGGAAGGGAGCTTTGAGTGAGTTGGAGTATGTATTATGGAGGGACAGGAGAGCAGTGTGGAAGATCATGGCCTTTGAACTCAAGTCCTCGCCCTAGTCTGTGTACACCTGGGCAGATGCTTTTTTTCTCATCAGGAAAACCCACTTTGCAGGGTAGTTGTGAGGATTAAATGAGATAATCCATAGGAAGTCCTAAATAGGGTGCCTGGCATGTGACAATTCTGTACCTGCTAACTTATTGTAAGGCAGAAACCTTGAAGTGGTCTGAGCAGGATGGATCTCTTCCATTTCTATTCATGTGACTACAACTTTAATTTGTGAAGACATGTGGGTCTTAATTTTCTAACTCTGTATGAGAGCTTTTCAGACCTCCTCAATTTAGTGCACTAGCATATTGTTGCATGGTTTATTTCAGCTCTTGAGATAGCTAGTCCTGAAGCTGGGTGGATTCTCCCTCAAAATTGTAATTTCAACTCCAGCATTATCTCCAACATTGCTTTGGCTGTGGAACTGTATTCTCAGTACTGTAACAGCACAGATTTGACCTACCCTATTCCTCTTGGCTCAGCTCCAGGAAAAATATTTTATTTCAGGGGTTGCCTGGATATTGTATCTTAGACCCCAAATTGTAGAATGTAAAAATGTAGTTAACAAAATTTTCAAGAGTCACCAACATAATAGACATTATTTATAAGTCATATTGGAGTGGAGTTTCCAGTTCAGCATATACTCCATCTTGGAGAAAACTGGCTTGAAATTGACAGCTACTGCAGAAAATCCAAATGTACCAGAAGAAACTAAAGGACATAGTTTATTAGCTGCGTCGAGCCTGTTCAACTGGCAGCCTGCAGGCTGCATGAAGCCCAGGATGGCTTTGAATGTGGCTCAACACAAATTCGTAAACCTTCTTTTTTTTTTTTTTTTTCTGAGGCGGAGTCTTCACTCTGTCACCCAGGCTGGAGTACAGTGGCGCGATCTCGGCTCACTGCAAGCTCCGCCTCCCGGTTCGCGCCATTCTCCTGCCTCAGCCTCTTAAAACATTGAGATTTTTTTTGGTGATTTTTTTTTTTTTTAAGCTCATCAGCTATCGTTAGTGTTAGTGCATTTTATGTGTGGCCCAAGATAATTCTTCTTCTTCCAGTATGGCCCAGGGAAGCCAAAATATTACACACCTGAGCTAGATGATCTGAAATAAATCAGGGGTTCTGAGGTAGGAGGCGAGACTTGACTTCGGAAGCTTGGCTCAGACACTGGATCAATTAAGGACCAGCTACAACAGGGATGGGGCAAAAGTAGCTTTGTTTTTTTTTTTGAGACGGAGTCTTGCTCTGTCGCCCAGGCTGGAGTGCAGTGGCGTAATCTCAGCTTACTGCAACCTCTGCCTCCCAGGTTCAAGCGATTCTCCTGCCTCAGCCTCCTGAGAAGCTGGGATTGCAGGTGCGTGCCACCACACCCAGCTAGTTTTTGTGTTTTTAGTAGAGACGGGGTTTCACCATGTTGGTCAGGCTGGTCTTGAACTCCTGACCTCGTGATCCATCCGCCTCAGCCTCCCAAAGTGCTGGGATTGCAGGTGTGAGCCACTGCGCCCAGCCAAAAGCAGCTTTCTGTAAGACATGACCACCAGCATGTCATTTCAGTTTACCATTGCTGTGGCAACACCTGGAAGTTACTGCCCCTTTCCATAACAACAACCTCATGACCCAGAAGTTACCATCTTTTTTCTAGAAATTTCTGCACAACCTGCCCTTAATTTGCATATAGTTAAAAGTGGGTGTAACTGTGACTGCAACGCTGCGCCTGAGCTGCTACTCTGGGCACACTGCCTATGGGGTAACCCTGCTGTGCTTCTGCTGTGCACTGCCGCATCAATAAAACTTGCTGCCTAACACCACTGCCTGGTCCTTGAATTCTTTCCTGGGTGAAGTCAAGAACCTCCCCAGACTAAGCCCCAATTTTGGGGCTCACCTGTCCTGCATCAGTTCCAGTGTTTTTAATTTTTTTTAAGGAAGATGGCGTGCGACAAAGGATCAAGAGTGACAATTTCTTGTAAATGCAATTGAATGATGCAGAAATCATATATGCCACAAGAAAAGATAAAGCTGAATATGAAGATGATAAGAACGATCTAGTAGTAAAAATTTCTTATGTGGTGGCCAAAAAAATGCCCCCTTTACAGTGTCTTAGGCAACAGCCTATATCTGTAGTGCAAATCAACAGTGTGGTGGTTAAACAATGGAGGAACTACATGTGAACAATAGTATCCATCTTTTAATGAATTAATATTAGATTTTATTAAATGAATATATTTACATTTTAGGGTAAAATAAAATGTTTAAGATATAGACTTATTTAAAATTATTTTCCTTCATTTAACCATTACATATATATATTTAACCATTTACCATTACATATTTACTTAACCATTACATTTAACCATTTAACCATTACATTTAACCATTACATGGATATATAACCTGTCAAACATCAGCTCTGAATCAGATAATAGGACTTTTACTGTATTCTTAAATACCCTAAATTTTGCTAGTTCCTCTTGGCTTGATTCTTCTCAAGATGTACTCTACAATGTGAAAGTGCTATTGATCCTGTGTTGAGGGGAGTTGAGAGGCATCCATAATTAGGAGACTCAGCCCCAAAATCATCTAAATGGCACAGTAATTTTGTCACTGGCCAAGAGCAATTGTGACTGTTTAGGAGTGTAGGTGACTTGAACCTGGGGTCTTGATCCGCACCCCTTAGGCTGCCTGGGGCATTTTCTACACCAGCAGTCAAACAAGCTTATACCCATAGACTCTGGAGCTGAAAGCTTTTAGGAGAGCCCCAAAGTTAGCCACATTTGAGAATCTGACCGGTGCACACTGGCGCCATATGCTCTGTAAATACAATTGCGTATTCCTCAGCTGCAGCTTTGCCGTGATGCCAACAGGTGAGGGCAGGGATGCTAGCAATTCTGTGGGCTAACAGAAATTATTATGAGTTTATAAAACTCTTAATCTACATGCAAAGCTTTTATGTGCTCCTGTTTCAGTTACCTATGCCCTCCCCCACCCTGTAACCCTTTGGCTGTTACAAAGTTGAGGAGGGAATCCCTTGTGGATTGTATGAGCTTCAGAAAAATAAAGCAAACATAAAGATGAAAATGATTTGGCTCTCTGTTGATACTGTCTACGTGAACACCCACCCACTGCTTTCTCTCTACAATGAACAGGGCCCAATATGCATCATGTTACAAGCTGCAGAGCTTCAATTAAGTAATTTAATCACCCTGTTTTGGTCATTATGCAGAATTGACAGAAAGTGTTCCTCCTGCTCCCACAAATTGCTGCTATTCCTTTGGGAGAACTAAATAAAGACACGGTATTAAGAGGAACATTAAGAAACCTGACAAATATGTACAACAGACAGCAGAAGTCAGCTCATGTACAAAGGGAAGCAACCGCAACTTCTGTCACTGCATTTTCACAAAAGTCCCTTTCTCAGATGATGAATAAAGTGCTCGTGTACTTTCTAATGTGTTTTTCTCATGACATGATATATCTTAGTAGGCATGTTTATGGGTGTCGTGGTCTTTTACCAAAGGTGTGAATCAGAAGATGGACTATATGTTTAAGTGTTTTTTTTCCTAGTTTGTAAATGCAATATTGAAATATACCATGCTAGAATTATGTGCTGAGAGCCAACACTCGGTCTCGCAAGCTTTGGATCAGAGTAGCAAGCTACTGCTCGTCAGGAATACAGATACACAATGAATATAGTCAACCATATGGCTGTATTGTTTTGAGTTTAAAAGAATAAGGTAACTAAATCAAGCAAAGATTAGTCATTGTTTTCCTACATCCCTGTGCAGCATTGCTTCAACATAAAAATCCCTTATTAATGTTGTGTCATGCTCCTACTACCCTTTTATTTCCAAGATCTTCCCGTTCACCCCCGTGCAGTCCCAGACCATTGTGAGTATGCCTGGCTCTGTTATTCTAAGGAAGTCCTCCACTGAACTGGGTGGTTGGTAGGTACTTCGTAAATGCTGTTGAATGAATACATTGAGTTTCATTCTTTTTTTCTTGTCATTTATCCCATAGCCCATCCTGTCTACTAATCTTGCCTTTCTGTTTCCCTTACGAGCATCTTCAGTCATTCTGGTCTCTGGTTTCACCCAGTCTATCTGGTAGATTTCTATGATCATGCATCTCAGGGGTGTGGTGCCCTCTCTAGTGCCTTTGGTTTGTTACAGATACATTTCTGTTTGCAGTTTATCAGGCTTTCTTGCCTCTAGTTCGCCATCCCATCCCTACACCTACAGTCCACATATGAACATCTGTACATGCATGCATGTGCATGTGTGCACACACACACACAGAGACACATGCACGCACACTTTCCCTTAACTACATAGCATGTAGTCCATAGTCATACAGGTTGAGCATCCCTAATCTAAAATTTGAAATGCTCCAAAATTGGAAACTTGTTGAGTGCTGACTTGATGTCACAGGTGGAAAATTCCACACCTGACCTCTTGTGAAAGGTTGCAGTCAAAACACAGCAATGCCACACACCATTTATTCAGTGTCCCCAGGGAAATAAAACCTTCCCAGCCCCCTTCATCTGTAATGTATCTTTCCCCTGCACGCCCACAAAGGGTAAGAAAATGGCAAGTGTGCAGACCAGATAGGCTAGTGGCAAGTTCTGGAGATGCTACTGTGTTGTTTAGTTACCCTGAACACATTATTTCTTCACTGTATTAATGGTATGTCGTGTTTTTTGTTTGTTTGTTTTTTGTTTTTTTGAGATGGAGCCTTGCTCTGTCACCTAGGCTGGAGTGCAGTGGCGCCATCTCAGCTCACTACAACCTCTGCCTCCCAGGTTCACACCATTCTCCTGCCTCAGCCTCCCAAGTAGTTGGGACTACAGGCGCCCGCCACCATGCCTGGCTAATAGTTTATATTTTTAGTAGAGACGGGGTTTCACCGTGTTAGCCAGGATGGTCTCGATCTCCTGACCTCATGATCTGCCCACCTCAGCCTCCCACAGTGCTGATTACAGGTGTGAGCCACTGTGCCTGGCCGGTATGTTGTATTTTTTTACAGTTAAGTACTTGTGTGTAAGCGTAACACAATGATTGCTTATTGGTAGCATATAAATTCAGAGGGAGGAATGATCATGATGCTTAATAACACAGATTTTGTCCACATGGTTGGCTGAGATGGTGACAGCTTTGCTTTCCAATAGTTCAATGTACACAAACTTCGTTTCATGCATAAAATTATTAAAAGTATAGTATAAAATTATCTTCAGGCCATATGTGTATGAAACATAAATGAATTTTGTGTTTACACTTGGGTTCCATCCCCAAGATATCTCATTATTCTATATGCAAATATTCCAAAATTTAAAAAAAAATCCCGAATCTGAAACGCTCCAAGCATTTCACATAAGGAATACCTAACCTGTATATACCAAACCCTGACCCTTTCCCTCTGTTTTTTTCCAAGGTTTGAATGACCAGAAGGTGGTTGAGTTAAGATCTGGGGGGAAAATAATCAAGACAGAACTAAAGGCTGGTACAAAACCCTGGGGTAGGCAGAATAATGTGAGGAAAAAATAAACCTCTATCTTGTTTAAGCCACAGTTACTAGGAATATCTTTTTTCATCCCTTTGTTCCCAACCTAACCATGAATATTTATTTTAGGTATGTTTTATAGTAATGTTTCATTTACATAGCATCTAGATCGATTTTTTTCTTTTTTTTTTGAGACAAAGTTTTGCTCTTGTTGCCCAGGCTAGAGTGCAATGGTGCAATGGTGAGGTCTTGGCTCACTACAGCCTCCACTTCCCGGGTTCAAGTGATTCTCCTGCCTCAGCCTCCCAAGTAGCTGGGATTATAGGCGCCCCACACCATGGCCAGCTAATTTTTGTATTTTTCATAGAGACAGAGTTTCACCATGTCAGCTAGGCTGGTCTTGAACTCCTGACCTCAGGTGATCTGCCTGCCTCGGCCTCCCAAAGTGCTGGGATTACAGGCATCAGCCACTGTTCCAGCTGTATGTATGTAGATTTATAAACTGATTTGAGAATGTCTATCTTTTGAAATCAGGCATTTAAGTTTTTTATGCATATTATAATTATAGACACAGTCATATGCCTGCCATCTTATATATCTTTTCAATTTACTATGCCTGTTTCCCCTTTTCCCTTTGTTGAATTTATGGCTTTTCTTCCATTTTCTTTCCTGTTCTATTGTTTTCCATGATGTTTTGGAAATTATGTATAACTTTTGTAGTGATCTTTTAGTAATCACCTTCAAATTTATATTTTTCTTCAGTGCCTAAAATTATTAATTGTATATTTATTATTCATGTACGAAACAACAATCTTAGCATATTTTACTTCATTTTCTCCATCTCATTAGTTTCTATGTTGAGATTATCTTGGATTTTAGTTCTAGATTGTTATATATTTTAAAATCAATAATTATTTAAACTGAACTGTAAGTTTTTTTTTTTTATTTTTCAAGAGATGGGATCTTGCTGTGTTGTGCAGTCTGGCCTTGAACTCCTGGGCTCAAGTGGTCCTTCTGCCTTTGCCTCCCGAGTAGCTGGAGCTATAGTTGCTTACGCCACTATGCCCGTCTGAACTGTGTTTTATTAGTTTCTTTGCTTAGCACTTACGTTGTCTGTTATATCTTACTTTTAGTCCTTTGTGCTCTTGCCTCTTTTCTATCATAACCACATTATATGTTAGTTAATTGTGTGTCCCCTGGCTGTCTTGGTACACGATGCCTGAAGACTCGCTTCTGCATTTCCTGAGTTCCACCTGTAGTAGCTACACTGTAAATGTTTGTTCAATGAATGTAAGCCCTGATTTTCCATATCATCCCAGCCCTGTACTTTGATTTGCTTCTCTGTGTTTCTAGGTGACCTCATTCCTTCTGGTCTAGATCCTTAGGTGTTACCAGATCTACAAGCCTGTCTGCTCTCTGCATGGGGTGCACCATGGTGGATATAAGAATTGGCAGGAAGCAGAATGGAACTCAGGGCTCCGGCCGACCTCCTGAGAGGAGGTACCTTTGCTTTGCCATCTGACCCTCTGTCAATTGCTGAAGTTTATTTCCCTAGACGTTTACATGTAAAGCGATACAGAGTAGTTGACAAGGTTGAGATGGCAGAAGGATGCAGGCATGAATGGAGGAGCAGCCATGTATTGAGTATTAAGTTGGTAGAAGTGAAGATTGAGAAAACACACATCTCAGGTCTTAGATGTGAGAAGAATCTTTAGATGGCTTATGCATTTATTTAGCCATGTAGTCTGGATATGAGAGTCAAGGCCAGATCCTTTCATAAAGAATATTATCTACTGATTTGTCCTGCCATGTTTTGTTATTCTGAGGGAAAAATACCTTACCCCATGGGAAGAATAGGCTATAAAATCCTCTATGTGTTGGGAAGTTTACCCTAGGCCTACATTTTACGTTGATTAAATTTTGTTCTATTGCTTCATCACTCAGGATACTACACTAAACTTTTCTCCTCTTCTGTTTATACCTTGAAGGCATTTATTGGCTATTATCATGGCTCCCTAGCTACCTTGGTGGTGGTTTGGCCAGACAGTTTATTCGTAATGTTTATTTTTATATTTATCTCTTTAGTTCTGCCCTTATTATTTTATATTGTTTTTCCATCTTTGGCTTATGTCTACCTACTGTCAGGCTTTGTTCCATAAGGCTTAAGAGAGTTCTTTGAGCCATTTGGGCTGCTATAACAAAACGCCATAGATTGCGTGGCTTATAAACAACAGATGTTTACTTCTCACGCTTCTGGAGGCTGGCAAGTTCCTGATCAAGGTGCCGGCAGATTCAGTGTCTGGTGAGGTCTTGCTTTCTGGTTCATAGATGTGTCTTCTTGTGTTCTTATGTAACACAAGGGTTGGGGCAGCTCTCTGGAGTCTCTTCTGTAAGGGCATTAGTTCCATTCATGAGAGTTCCACCTTCAAGACCCAGTCATCTCCCAAAGGCCCTGCCTCCTAGCACCATCCCCTTGGTGATTAGGTTGCAACATCTGAATTCTGAGGGAACTCAAACATTCAGCCCTTAGCAACTCCCTTTTGTTTTCCTGTTTCTTAAGGTATAAATTACTACAGGGACCAAGAGCAATGTTGTCACAGGGAAAGATAAATTAGGACATTCACCTGGAGTCTTTTACCTTGTGGGGGATCCTACAGTCATCCTGGGATGGGTGGATGGACCTACAATAAAGTGACTCCAGCTAGCACCAAGCGCTGAGATTACAGTCATGAGCAACCTCACCCAACCTCAATGTTATTTCCTAATTTCTCCTGCTCGACTTAGAGTACTTGGTTTCATTGCTCATTCATCACAGTAAGTCCATCTTCCCTATAGTTTGTATTGCTACCTTTCCTTTTCCACGTTTCTTCTCTCTGCTGCCCCCCCATCTTAGTTCATTTTGTGCTGCTGTAACAGAATACCTGAGACTGGCTATTTGAAAAGGAATAGAAATTTATTTCTCACAGTTCTGGAGGCTGGGAAGTCAAAGATCAAGGTGCCAGCATCTGGTGAGGGCTGCTTTCTGCCTCCAAGATGGCACCTTGATTGCTGCATCCTCATATGGCAGAAGGTGGACAGGCAAAGAGCGATGAACTCCCTCCATCAAACTCCTTTTTAAGGACACCTAAGGAAGGAGCCCTCATAGCCTGATCACTTCTTAGAGGCCATCTTTTTTTTTTTTTTTTCAGATGGAGTCTGGCTCTGTCACCCAGGCTAGAGTGCAGTGGTGAGATATCAGCTCTCTGCAACCTCCACCTCCCAGGTTCAAGCGATTTTCCTGTCTCAACCTCCAGAGTAGCTGGGATTACAGGTGTGTGCCACCATGGCCAGCTAATTTTTGCATTTTTAGTAGAGATGGGATTTTACTATGTTGTCCAGGCTGGTCTCAAACTCCTGACCTTAAGTGATCCACCCACCTTGGCCTCCTAAAATGCTCATGCCTGGCTAGGATTACAAGCATGTGCTACCATGCCTGGCCAGAGGCCTCACCTCTTAATATTATCATGTTGGTAACACATAAATTTTGGATGGAACACATTCAAACCATAGCACACCCTGCCCCCCACTTAAAGTCCCTTGGAACTTAGGAGGGGACACATTCATAGGCATCTGAAGCACCAAGGAGAAACCCTGATTTTTGTTCCTAGTGACCATCAGCACCTTCATCGCTTACAGGAGCACAAGAAGAAAGAAAGGTTTGGACTTTCAGAAGGAGGCTGTAGGCATGTGGGAGTGTGTGTGTGTGTGTGTGTGTGTGTGTGTGTGTGTAATGCTTTTTGCCATAGTAGCATGTTCAGACTTGCCATTAATAGCCTGTTAGTTGACTGAATTCTTGCCTTTCTCTCTGGGATGCCCAGTCTCTGAACTATGTAAAAGATTCAAGCATTTTAAATCTACGCCCACATGAGATTTCACTCAGTATAGGCTTTATGAATATTCATGCTGAAGTATTTAGCCTCAGGGTGTGAAATATTAATCTCTTACCTGAGTTTTACATCTAATTCTTTTTCAATGACACAGAGAAAAATTAAATGTTACCTGCCACCAGGGGCATCATTAGGATGAGCTCTTTGGGTTAAAGCTCTAAAAGAAGAACTCACAGTCTTAAATAATTTTTTTGCAGTTTCCCATTATGCGATAGGCAAAATTTTCAAAGGTATTACTGTAGTTTTTATTAAACAGTGACCTTCTGTCTATCCAGATTGGACAAGCAAATAATATTAAAGTCGACTTGTAGTGTGGTAAATATGAACAATCCAATTATTTTTGTTGCATTAGAATTAGTTATGAAGAATCCATGTCAAAGGAGTACAATGCTTATCAATAGAAACTATAGGGAAGATGGACTCACTGTGATGAATGAGCAGTGAAACCAAGTACTCTAAGTTGAGCAGGAGAAATTAGGAAATAACACTGAGGTTGGGTGAGGTTGCTCATGACTCTAATCTCAGTGATTTGGGAGGCAAGGTGGGAGGATCACTTGAAGGCTTGAGGACAGGAGTTCAAGACCAGCCTGGGTAACACAGCAAGACTCATCTCTATTTAACTAAAAAAATTTAGCTGAGCATGGTGGCTCACACCTGTAGTCCTAATTATTCAGGAGGCTGAGGCAGGAGGATCATGTGAACCCAGGAGTTTGAGGCTATAGTGAGCCAAGATTGCACCACTGCATTCCAGCCTGGGCAACAGAATGAGATCTTGTCTCTAAATAAAATAAAACAAAAACCATGGGATTATGTTTCTGTTTTGGTGCATTTTTGTTTGTGCAGTACTTGTATTTTGTTTTCTGGTGGTTAGTCTGAGAGTTCACCTGGGTTTTCCTGAAGCAGGTTGGGGGTTGATGAAGAGTGGAAGAAAAAAGACAGCTGAAGAGTAGTTTCTAAAACATTTGTTTTCCCTTTGTCTTATATCAATATTTGTTGAAGAAGATTGGGAAATAATGGATAAATAAAAAAATAAATAATACTTCTGAACTGATGACCAGGGAAATCTACAGCTATGATTTTAGTATACTTTATTCAGTCTTTTATTTATATTAAAAATTCAAATATGTATATTTAAAAAAGGCAGAGTCATGCTGTGCTGTTTTGTAACGTCTTTTAGTAATTTAAAGATGTTCTTGACATAATTTTAAGTAGCTGCGTAGTATTCTTTTATATGGATGTATTATAATTCATTTAAACAATTAGATATTTTTATATTTAGGAAGCTCTCGTTTTATATTGTTATGAATGGCATTTCAGTGAACACCCTTAAAGCTAAATTTTTGCATATATCTACTATTATTTCTTAATCTTAGGATGGATTTCTAGAAATGGAGTTACTTAATTGGAGTATGTACATTTCACCACTGTAGGTCTATATCGTCAAATTGCCCTCTAGAAAGATTGTTCCAGTTCATGCTTCCACACTCTCTCTAAAGCTGGTTATTATCATCAAAATAGATATTTGCAAATTTTATAGGCAAATGCGGGTGACTTATTGCTGTTTTTAATTTTGACAGATTTAAAATTTCACCTTAATCTCATATGAAATGTATTTTTTTAAGGGTAGTTATTTCTTGATGAAGAATCAAAGAGCAAAAGAAAATCTTATTCTTCCTTCTATCGGAAGGAGATAGAATTCCTTCAAAAGAAATGATTATTTCACATCAAAGATTAGTAATAATTCCCTGGTTGTGGAAATCATTGCATTGGTAGGGCATCCCTCTCTTGAGACACAGATCTTTTTCCACATCTTTTTATTATAATTAAATTCATTGTGATGGGATTTTACCTGTACGTAATCCAGCAAATTTACATGGAAAGAATTAATTGTGGGTTTGTAGAGTGATACTATCCCTTGAGTCTAATGACTTTGATAGTATAATCTGAGGTTATAATTAAGAATTGAGTGGGTGGCCTTGGGCATAGGCTCACCAAGAGTAAGTAGATTACTTTCATCTTTTGGGTTTAATCCTAGGTAGAGAGAAGAATGCCAGAGAGCAGGAAATCATGATATTCCAACTGCAAAACAGTATGTTTATTCTTCTAGAAGAGTTGCTATTATAGTAATGAAAATGTTGGTTTGGGCTGCGATATTCACTAATAAAAGTTCACTAATGGGTACATGAATTGACATCTGTGGCTCAATTTTGAACTCTGTTCAATGGTTATATCCATTTATTTTGGCAACTTAAGTTGGAAGATCAGCCTGGGTATTAAGAATTCCAGTGAAAAAGTATAACCTGGAGGCATCCTGCTAGTTTCTTGTTTAAATGCTTCTGGAAGTCTGTCTGTCCGCACTCATACTTACTACTGAGACTATGATAGGTATTTGGTAAAAAATGATATTAGATTATTCAGTTTGTTTATTGCTTTTGTTCTAAGACGCTGATAGTTATTATCTAACACGATTATTGTTTCTGTTACCCCTACTCACCTGTTGCAAACATTTTTCCCCCCCTATCCCAAGCACATTTTTTTGCCAGGTTAAATGTACTTAAAGGAGTGGGGCATAGTGGCTTAAACCTGTAATCCTAGCACTTTGGGAGGCCGAGGCGGGAGGATGGTTTGAGCTCAGTAGTTTGAAACCAGTCTGGGCAACACAGTGAGACTCCATCTCTATTTTAAAAAAAGCTCTTAAAGAACATTTGCTGAATTATATACAGGTCATATTCCATCATGCCAAAATCCTGTTTGAAATCTTGAAAGGCTGCCCTGACCCGTAGAATTACGTAGTGATCGTTTATCTGCCAATCAAAACCTTTTGCAAAAGTGGCCAGTGCCTACTTTTTTAGTTTCATCTCTCATGGTTTATATGCAGTGTTTCGTACCCTGAATAGAACTATTGCTTTTTAAAAAAATTTTTATTATCTTTTTCTTTTGTTGCCTTTTTGTATTATAAAAAGCTTCTCTCTCAACCTAAAGTGTGCTTTCCCTTCATTTGTACAGATTCTTGGGCTATGAGGTTTGGGAGAAATTTTCAACCTTCATGCTTTCTGATTTTCAAGACCCAGAACATACAATCCTGTCTCTGATTTCTAGTTGAAATGGCTTCTTTCCTCTGATTTTCTATGTACTGTATTCATACTCCCTTAAGACAGCATTGACTACATTTTGCCGTATTTATAGTAGTTTATGTACCTGTCTTATTCCTCTAATAGATTAAAAATTGCTCGAGATGAGGGTCTACATTTTATTTTTTTGAATTTCTTGTATTAGCACAGCACTAGACATACATTAGCTTATCAGTAAATGTTTAAATAAAGATGTAGTATGGAGAAATTATCAATGTGATTTTTGGGTGTTGAATTATGACAAAGCATACATTTTCAGGAGATTCAGACAATGACTTTGCTGAATCTTTTTTTAAAATGGCGTATTGAAAAACTTTATTTTTAAAAAACCATTATATGACTTCAAGTTTATTAAAATTTTTTTTGTGGGGAAAATTACCACTTTATTTTTTTGAGACAGGGTCTTGCTCTGTCGCTCAGGCTGGAGTGCAGTGGCGTGATCATGGCTCATGCAGCCTCGACCATCGGGCCTCACGGTCCTCCCACCTCAGCCTCCTGAGGAGCTGGGACTACACGCCACTGCACTGGGCTAATTTTTGTATTTGTTGTGGAGACAGGGTTTTGCTATGTTGCCTAGGATGGTCTTGAACTCCTGTGCTCAAGCAAACCACTCACCTTGGCCTTGCAAAGTGCAGTTACAACTCTTCTACAGCAGCACGTGAGTCTGACTTGACATATGGCAGCAAACAGAGCGCATGTGAATTTTCCACTCACCCACTTTCTTGATTTCATCAATGTCATGTCCCACCATCCCCATAGGATTTGAACCTCAGATATTTTTTCCCTCTTTCCTTTAGTCACCTAGTCACTGTACTTAATCTTTTTAGACAGTAGCTTGTGGATTCATTGCCTTCTCTCTAGCTCAGCCTGAATCACTTTAACAGCCACCTGGACGGCCTCCCTGCCTCTTGCATCCCCACTCTTAGGGTGCTGGAAACACTCTTCAGATTCATCTGCAGAAATGTCATCAATAAACCTACCCAGACATCACTCATGGGTCCCCACTGATGAAATCCAGATTGCAGCATTGAAATCTCATCTGGTTCCGTTCCACCTGTTCAGCCTATCTTGCCTTCTTTGGGGCCAGGTACTTTTTACTTAGAGAGCCGTACCTTGGGACTCCTTCAGATTCAACATGCTCAATCTTTTTATCAGCCATCCCCAGTTTGTGCTGCATGGAACAGGCTTCTCTCTTCTTTCTCTCTCCCCAGGTTCTATCTCCTCCCAGGAGATCACAGAGGCTCTGGCCTCCCCTCTCTGGCCCATTTATTATGGGGTCTGTTTTGCCCATTTGGGCCTTCCTGCCCAGCTGTTGCATAGGCCTGGTCTCCCCAGATGGACTGGGCCCTTGCATGTGATTGGTCCTTGGGCAGATACCTTGTGATGTAAAGCAGGACTCATGATTTGTGTTTCTTTCATGTTGCCCTTGGTGCTTTGCATCATGCTTGGGATGCTTAGTGAACTTCTGAATGTCTCCAGCTTAGGGAAAAGCTCTGTCTACAGTAGATCATGCTGCTTTTCTGAAGTTTAAGACATTTCCATGATAATTTTACTTAAGATCATGATTTTTTCTCCTTCCCCCACCATTATAAAACCATTAAAAAAACACTTTGGATTCTACTGTAGCCCTTTTCTTTTCTTTTTCTTTTTTTTTGAGATGGAGTCTCACTCTGTTGCCCAGGCTGGAGTGTGGTGGTATGATCTTGGCTCACTGCAAGCTCCACCTCCCAGGTTCAAGCCATTCTCCTGCCTCAGCCTCCCAAGTAGCTGGGATTACAGGGGACATGCCACCACACCCAGCTAATTTTTGTGTTTTAGTAGGGACAGGTTTCACCATGTTGGTCAGGCTGGTCTCAAGCTCCTGACCTCGTGATCTGCCTGCCTGAGCCTCCTAAAGTGCTGGGATTATAGGCATGAGCCACCGCACTGCCCGCCTACTGTAGCACTTTTCATATGATAACTTCAGAACATGTAACGATTAGAATGAAATGTAGCGTCTTCTGGTGGGCAGCCAAAGCAAATTTGTGCCTAAACCATGCATAAGTTGGCCACTGATTGGAGCTAGGTGTTGAATGTGCAGCTGAGGACCCTCAGCCCCTGCCTCCTTGGATCAATTTAAACCCCCTTAAACCAACTTTCTTAAAAAAAAAAAAAGCAGGCCATGCACAGTGGCTCATGCCTGTAATCCCGGCACTTTTGGAGGCTGCGGCAGGAGGATTGCTTGAGCCCAGGAATTTGAGACCAGCCTGGGCAAGAAAGTGAGACCTCATCTCCACAAAAAAATTAAAAAATTAGCCAGGCATAGTGGCACATGCCTCTAGTCCCAGCTACTTGGGAGACTGAGGCAGGAGGATTGCTTGAGCCCAGGAGATTGAGGCTGCAGTGAGCAATGATTGTGCCTTTGAAGTCCAGCCTGGGCAACAGTCACAAAACAAAACAAAATAAAACAACCTACAGCAGTTGGGGAATTTTGTGATTTCATGGGAGTTGCCGAAGGGATTCGTGTGTTCTGTGTCCCAGGCTGGTCCTGTATAGGTGGCACTGTGCTGTGGCAGCCCCCACAAGAGAGAGACACTGGTCCATTCTCTGGGTGGAAAGATGGAAACAGAACCAGAGCTTTCTGATGCCCCCTTTGAAAACTCTCTGTCTCTTTCTTCCTCTCTCTTTTGCTAGTTATTTAAAATGTATTTATTTATAAATCTAAGTACTATTAAAAACGAATTGCCCTCTCCCTCTCGCTTTCTGTGCCCTTCCCTGCCTCCCAGCAAACAAACAAACAGATCCTAATTGATGCAGTTTTTTCTTGTCTGGAGTTAGATGGTTTCTTGCAGTATAATACCTATTTAGCTCTACTTTGTTATTCAGATTTTACAGCTAGTAAATTTCTGTGAATATCGGGAGATCTGACCCTGACAGTAAATCACATGTACCATTGAAAAAGCCAGCTGCAAGTTTTAAAAAGCCATCATCCTATTTATATGAATAGAGAGCTCTGTATTTTCTCCACAAGAGGGCAGGAAAGTCTGGGCTGTAAATATAAATTTTCAAAAAAAAAAGTCTTTATTGGAAGAAGTGCTTTACTCTACACGAATACTTAAAAAATATATATAAAAATTTCCCCTTGAAAAAGAAAGTTCTACGAGTGGATGATTTGGAAAGTTTCTTACATTTTTCTGGGCAGTAGCTTTTCAGCATCGCTCAGCACTCTCTGCTTCTCCAGGTCTAAATCAGAGCTTCTAACTGCAGGACTTAGTGTAGCTATGCTCCTGTTAATTGACTGAGGCGGCTTTTCCTCACTGACTCATGATCTTACACCCTTAATGTGTATACGGGGAAAAGGAAGAGACCAATGTTTCACTGGAGGCTCCTGCCAATGAGAAAATAATGCGTGTGTCAAAGGAAAACAAAACTCACGTAACAGACTTCAGACCAGTTCTGATCATATATACACATTCATACATTCTCCTGCTCATATTATTTTTTATTCTTCACTGCTTTCCACTGCCTCTCACCCCCACATCTTTTGCCTTTTTTTTTTTTTCTGTGAGATGTACATTATAGGCCATACTGCAAAACCCATCTTAAATCTGTGATACCAAAAAACACAATGCTTCTCTCTCTTCTGGTGGTCACAACAGGGCTGGCCTAACCTGTTAGGTTTCACTGTGCTGGGGTAACAATGGAATATGCAAGCGAAGGGGGAGACATTTGACAAATTCAGTTTGTTTTCACAAAAATACAGTTGGTAAAATATTTGTAGCTTCAAATTTGGGGGCTGGATGCTTCTTAAATCCTCCCTCCCTCCCTTCCTTCCTTCCTTCCTTCCTTCTTTCCTTTCTTCTTTCCTTCCTTCCTTCCTTCCTTCCTTCCTTCCTTCCTTCCTTCCTTCCTTCCTTCCTNCCCTCCTTTCTCTCCTTTCCCTTCTTTCCTTTCTTCTTCTTTTTTTCTTTTTCATAAAGAGCTAATAGACTATTTGAAAGATAAATTGTGTAAAACAATAATGCAGTTTTTTCTTCCCTCTGTCCGTCCCTTCCTCCCTCCCTCCCTCCCTTTCTCTCCTTTCCCCTCTTTCTGTTCTTCTTGTTTTTTTCTTTTTCATAAAGAGCTAATAGACTATTTGAAAGATAAATTGTGTAAAACAATAAAGCATTAAAGACTCAATTTTTGCTTAAGGCCGATAGCGATTGCCCCCTGTAGGGCATGAAATTAAAATGTGTGCACAGAACGAATGATTGCTTCAATGTCATGTTTTTAGTGGTGGTTGTCCTCTTGAAGTAGTTAGTGCTGCTCTAAAGAAGCGAGGTGGAACAATTCAGGTGGCAAAGGATTGATTCAAAGAGGATGTTTATACAGAAACATTATTGACAGCTCCAGACATATCCAGTTGACATAGCGTATCAGTTGGTGACAGACATAGCAAAAAGATGTGAGAAAGATATCATAGAAGTAATATGAGGACTTTCTGTGCTAGTGAGATGCAAGTGTAACTAATATCACTAACTTGCATACCTCAAATATAAGCAACGTGGCCACCCACATGTGCTGTTTGTTGCGATATGGCTGCCCAGAAACATACAAGTCATTTGGCACCCACTCCTTTAAGTACCATGACAGTTTGTAGCTTTAGGAAAGGTTCACTTGAAAAACCCCTTATGGTTTCACTCCTAATTACAGATACAGATGGCCACATGAATTTGAAAAAAAATGTAAAATGTAGAACATTGAGCCGTCCTGAAAGTTCATTTCAATCCTATGAATGCCTTATGTCTGTTTTCACAGCCTGCCTTCTTTTCCAAACACAGACAGTGGGACGTATCTGTTTTTCTTTAGAAGTAGTGTAATGGGCAGTGTGTGTGTGTGTGTGTGTGTGTGTGTGTGTGTATGTGTGTGTCCCTATGTATAATTTATATATTTTTTTCATTTTTCTTTTACATTATAGCTCTTTTTTGCCTGTACCTAACGTGGTTAGTCTTGGTTGAGTGAATGATAGCACAGTGATTTTGGCTTTCTTCCAGCAGGCAGAGGGAGAAATGACAAAGTTGACCAAGAATTTCGTAGCACAATGGGAAGAGGAATGCACTAAACAGACTTTACTTAAAGGAAACATGAGGAAAACATCTTATTATAAAATATCTATTTAATATGTTTTTCATATTTGGAAAGAAAAGTTAATGTCTGGGAATGCCTTTTGATTCCCTGGCCAGAAGGATTTGTGTCGTTTGACATCTCTCCCCACTCCTTCCCAGTCTTTAGATTAGAAATGATTTATTTACAGAGAAAAGAATGGTACTTTGATATACTACACTAATGTTAAACATTTATGGGGTTTAAAAATATTTATGAATGTGTAAAAGTTATTAAAATAAATGTGTTTTAGGTTACCTTGTGATCAGGTATAGTATGAATACAAAACCAGGAAATTTTATAAAAGAAAAAAAGAAAATACATATGAGTAGATTTGTAAAGTTTAATAATCTTAGGGTATGCACATGTGTCTATTTTGTGTATAATTTAAAATACATAGTCCTGTAAAATACAGACTTAATATACATAGGTATATTTTTGGAGTCGTCATAAATTACAATGCTACAGCGCCAAGAAAATTTCATTATAACTCTTTATTCTTAGTCATTCAAAAAATAATAAAAATTTGTCAGTAAAAACTTCCACAATTTGTTCTTTATGAAAAAAATGATCATTTGGAGAATATTGGACTGCTTTTTTGGGGGACATTAATTTTAAAGGAAGAGAATTTTTATTTGCTCTATAAGATTTTTCAAGCCTTATGTTACTTCATAAGAAAAATGTTCAATAAACTTACATAAAATTATACATATGAGTAGGATACAAAAAGAGAGGCCATAGAATATTTCAAGCTAAAAGTAAACATTTCTTCTATATCTTTATTAAGTCGATTTTTCTAGAAGCATCTACAGTGCTTAAAGGATAAATGCTTTTTTAGCAACATTAATAGCACACCTCATATGAATCAAGCAAAGTCATCTTTTTTTTTTTTTAAAAAGTATTTCAAGGAAATCAAAGACCCCAAAATTTATTACTCCAAAAATAACAAGGTTTTAAATTCTTCTTAGTTTTTCTCTTTGCATTTGGGATTTGTAAGCCTAAAAGGACACTTAAAAAATATACATATATCCTTGTCTTTATGTGGTCATCAGAAGAGTGGCTAGAGAGAGAGGTGAAGACCCACGCATGTTGCAGGGAAATTGTCTTCCTGCTTCTGCCTTCTCTCAGTGTCCAGGCCCCTGTTGTGACTTTATAGCTAACCAGGACCCTAACAAATGAAAGCCTCACAGATCTGCTTGCACTGTGGAGAGCTGTGTGCTTCCTTGGGGCAGCTGAACTTCTTTATGTACATTTTTAATAATTTTGCCACCTCAAATCCTTCCTAGGCTATTTGTAATTGTTGAACACTAGGCAATTTCCATACGCATTGAGGACTGTCATGATCATTTAGTTTATGCAGGAAATGAATATTTTAAACCTGATTCTATTATTGTGGGTGGAAGATGGGGGAGGGTCAGGTCCACAGACTCACGGTACAATTTTATGCTTTGCTTTGGTGCAATAGCTGTGGCTTATACTACATTTTAATTATTGTGAAAGTGAGTAATATGTACATACAAGGTAGAATTTTTTAAATGAAAACTTTATGTAACAAATCACCGTATCATTCAGAGAGAGTAGTAAAATTTATCATTTAGAGAGTAGTAAAAATCTGCGTGTGTAAAATGCACTCCTTTCTTCTACTTAAACCTGCATTTTATATTTAGTATAGCCATTTTTTCTGTGGGGGATGGATTGGAGGTGGAGTCTCGCTCTGTTACCCAGGCTGGAGTGCAATGGTGTGACCTCGGCTCACTGTAACCTCCACCTGTTGGGTTCAAGCAATTCTCCTGACTCAGCCTCCTGAGTAGCTGGGATTATGGGTGCCCACCATCATGCCCGACTAATTTTTGTATTTTTAGTAGAGACAGGGTTTCACCATGTTGGACAGGCTGATCTTGAACTCCCAACCTTAAGTGGTCCACTCGCCTCAGCCTCCTCAAGTGCAGGGATTACAGGCGTGAGCCACCGTGCCTGGCCAAGTATAGTCATTTTTGATTGTACTTGATGACTATCAAAATCTTGAGGGTTTTACTCTCACAGTGTTAACTGTGATTCTGTCACCTAAAGTAGAAAATAAAGTGGAGAAGTATAAAATACAGGTTGGGACTAATTAAATTGTCTGAATGGAAAATATATGTAAGAGCTACCTTTATACAAACATTAAGTGGATTTATTTTTTTATTCCTGTAAACCAAGATGCCCTGGGGCCTACCCCTCCCTGAAGCACAGGTTTCACTGTCAGGGGAAAGGTGAAAGAGCCGAACAACCAAGTCACTGCTAAGTTTTGGCTACCAAATTAAGCTTTTGGAAGTGACAGTGAGATAGTAGTTTTGAGAGCCAGACTTTGCAGAGAGAGAAAACGGACTCCTGTTTCTCAAGGCTCCTTTTGTAGGATCCAGACACAAGAAGCCAGGGCTGAGATGAGACCAAGTCTCCACACATGGGGAATCCCCAGGACTCCAGCAGTCCCTGGAGAACAGACCACAAGTTCCACCAGGTGAGGATTTCAGCAGGTGGCCAGGAGAGAAAGAGCCATCTCTCAAGAGGCAACAGGGGCACTGAGGGCCTGGAGGACAGCTCAGGGTCTAGCCTTTGAACATAAATGCTGCCAAAATAGTACAAAGAACTCCCCTATACCCTTTGCTTAGATATACCAATTTTCCACTTACACGTTAGCATTCTCTGTCTTCATATGTGCACATATGACTAATTGCTGAACCATTTGAGAGTAGGTTGCATACATAATGCCTCTTTTTCCCTTTAGTCTTTCTGTGTATATATTTTTAAGAATAAGGTCATTCTCTTCCATAATCACAGCAAATTCATGAAGCTTAACATTGATACATTCCTTCTGTACAATCTACAGTGCATATTCAAATGTCATCAGTTCTCCCAATGTTGTTCTTTTTAGCATTGTCTCCCCAGTCCAGGATTACATTTTGAATTAATTTCCCTGCGAGACTGAGTCATCGTTAATTGACAAATTCTAGCCCAGTTTCTCACTCCACAATACCCAGTCTCCATCTGCCAGAATGGCACTTCGGAGCAAGCTTTTTTCTTTCTAATTTTTGCCTGTTTATGTATAGTGCATGTTGAGTGTGTATCCATTACTGGTTCCGAACACTTCCAAGTGAGCCCTGTATGTAGAGCTGAGAGATTTCATCTTTATCCTGCATCATTGATTAGACTCAAACCAAGTAGCTGAGAGATTTTTCTTACTTCTGCAGCCTTGGAGGGTGCCCTAATGAAGTTAGAAGAGAGGTAAAGTCATATATTTTATTTTTTGTTATTTAGTTTTTATTTCATAATCATAAACTTAACTCTGCAATCCAGCCAGGCATGGAAGGGAACAAGGAAAACATGGAACCCAAAAGGAACTGCAGCGAGAGCACAAAGATGATAGGATACTGCGAGCAAATGGGGTGGAGGGTGCTCTCCTGAGCTGCAGAAGGAATGGCCTGCTGGTTAAGATAAAACTCAAGTCAAACATATTTGAGTTGTCCACAGTCAGCAGTGGTTACCTTCTTGCTGCTCTTGCCATTCCTGGACCCAAAGCACTCCATGGCCTCCACAATCTTCATGCCTTCTTTCGTCTTGCCAGAGACCACATGCTTGTGTCCAACCACTCAGTCTTGGCAGTGCAGATGAAAAACTGGGAACCGTTTTTGTTGGGTCCAGCATTTGCCATGGACAAGATGCCAGGACCTGTATGCTTTAGGATGAAGTTCTTATCATCAAATTTCTCCCCGTAGATGGACTTGCCACCAGTGCCATTATGGCGTGTGAAGCCACCACCCTCACACATGAACCCTGGAATAATTCTGTGGAAACAGGAACCCTTGTAAGCAAATCCTTTCTCTCCAGTGATCAGAGCATGAAAGTTTTCTGCTGTCTTTGGAAGCCTGTCTGCAAACAGCTTGAAGGAGACGTGGCCTAAGGGCTTGCTGTCGATGGCCATGTCGAAGAACACATTGGGGTTGACCATGGCTGATAGTATGGGGCTTCTGGTGGCCATGGCATCTGCCTATTTTATTTTAATTTTACTTTATTTTTGAGATGGAGTCTCACTCTGTTGCCCAGGCTGGAGTACAGTGGTGCGATCTCGGCTCACTGCAACTTCTGCCTACTGGGTTCAAGCGATTTTCGTGTCTCAGCCTCCTGAGTAGCTGGGATTACAGGTGCCCACCACCACATCTGGTTAATATTTTGTATCTTTAGTAGAGATGGGGTTTTACCATGTTGGCCAGGCTGGTCTCAAACTCCTGACCTCAAGTGATCTGCCCGCCTCAGCTCTCCAAAATGCTGGAATGAAGACATGAGCCACCGTGCCTGGCCAAAGGTCATATATTTTAAAATAATAATATTTTATTACCAACACAGAGCACTTAATATACATACGTTTATTTAATCTTCAAAACAAATCCACGAAGTAGATTAAAATCCTCCATGGCTCATATGACCAGTGTTGTCTAGTGTTTGTCAGTTCCCTCCACCTGCTCATTATGTTTTTGCTCACCCAAACCTTTATGTTTTTTTGAAGGGCTGTGTTATTTTCCATCCCAGGGGCTATACCCATGGCCATTGTCTGGAAATTCTTTGCCTCACTGTTTTTCAAAGAAGCTTAGCTATGGAGGGAAGGTAAGAGTTAAACTGGTCAAGAGAGGCCAGGCATGGTGGTGCATGCCTGTAATCCCCTGCTACTTGGGAGGTTGAGGTAGGAGAGTCACTTGAATCCAGGAGTTCATGACCAGCCTGGGCAACATAGCAAGGCCCCTTCTCAAAAAAATAAAGGTGTCAAGGGAGGGTTTTGTGGTAGTTCTTATGATTGTTGATGCTGTGTATTGTAATGACAGTCACATATCTGTTGTATAAGCTGCAGGGAAAGAAGAGACAGGAGGAAGATACAGAGGAAAAAGAAAATGGGTGGAGGGAGGTTCCTGAAGAGGAAGGTGGAGATGAGATACAGAAGAGATGAGCTTTTTACAGCTGGGAAAACTCATTGGCAGGCATGCCAGAAGTTGAGGGAGTTTGGCTCTGCTAGTCTTTACTTTTTACTGTTAAGAGACTCAGTCATTTCCTTGAATGTCTACACTGAGGAGGTTAAAGACGGAGGAGAAGGTGGAGGATGAGGGTTGATGGACAATATGACCATATTATGTTTGAGAAATGGGGACAAAAAGATACCTGCACCATTGTTCCCATGTTGGAGCCCTGGAAAGCAAGATGATTTTAGAAGTGTCTTGCCTGCAGCACAGGGTGGGATCAAAAGAAATGTCGGTGGGTGCCTGAGAAAGCCCCATGGAATCCTGGCCTACTGGGGGACCAGTACATTTTCCCGTGTGGCTAGAGTGGCACAGGTGTACTACATGGGGCTTATGGGGATGAGGAGGAAGCAGCAGTGACCTGTAAGAGCTGACCGGATGGAAATGAGAACATTTTAGAGGATGCCAGCCCGTGGGATAAAACTGATGACCCAATTGTTCTCCTCTGTGCCTCAGTCTTGTAAGACCTCCAAATGAGAGATGATGAAAATCTGGGCAACACTGAAGGACTTTCCTCAAAACTACGTGCCCTAAAAAAATGTAATTGGCTTCCCAACAACATAGAAAATACCTTACGAGGCAAACTCTAGTTCAGCTATCTTTTAAATGGGAAACACTTCTAAATGTTATTGTTACAAGGACTGAATTCGTTGAGGAATTTCCACTGAGAATTGGAACTGAAAGAGATGTGCCGTGATAGAAATGGAAATCTTTCTCTTACAAGCCTTTGGAATATAGACCTTTTTACTTCCCAGTAATTTTCTGCCTGAAGCGCTGACATGTCTAATTAATAATAATATTCTATTAAACAGTATGATTAATCTGAGAGATCGTTATGCACAAGTAGATTAAAAAAAGCAACCTAAATCCCCTTGGTCTGATTTAAGATAAAATAAACCTGAATTTCTTATCTAGGGAGATTTTTTTTTTTCTCCTTGTGATGTAACTCGAGGGTACGTTCTATTTCTGTGATTCTTTTGGTGTGTGTTCTTTATTATCTGATGAACTGCAAGGAGACTTTTGAATAAAGAGTACCTATTCAGTTGCACCTCTCCAATTCAATTATAATTTTGTATAAGTATTTGCATGTGAATATTACTTTTGCAGAATATATAAGTTACGTAGTATCTTTCTGTTGTTAGCTTCATATGGTGCAGAGCTGTTAATCTTAATATTTTACTAATAAGAGCAAGGAATCGTTTGGGAAATATCAGGCAGCTAAGGACCCCATGGGATATTTCAGCAAATCCCAGGGCTTAAAACTGCCTGATTCCTGAGCTGAAAAAGTGACAACAGCATTGTTTTCCAAGTTCAGTGATTGAAAACAACATAAATGTTTTTGCTTTCTCAAAAGGCTATTTTAAGGAAGTCTGGGTATTTTAAGAGTAGTTGTTCCTTGAATGTTTCATTTATTGATGGCAAGATTTTTGATAAACTTTCCCTTACAGCCAGCCACTGGAGTATAGTGATTAAAATCCAACTTTGGGGGTTTTGTGGCTTCAGGTCTTACCTGCTGTGAGACCTTGGCTAAGTTGGTTAATGCTTCAAGGCTCAGTGTCTTCATCTCTAAAATGGGGAGATAACCTATTTCCTAGGCAGAACCTCCCTGATTTGTCTGCCTCTCAGACAGATGTTCTGAGATGTTGGCCAGGTGCCGTGGCTCACGCCTGTAATGCCAGCACTTTGGGAGGCCAAGGCGGGTGGATCACTTGGGGTCAGGAGTTTGAGACTAGCCTGGCCAACAGGGTGAAACCCTGTCCCTACTAAAAATACCAGAAAATTAGCTGAGCGTGGTGGCAGGCACCTGTAATCCCAGCAACTCGGGAGGCTGAGGCAGGGGAATTGTTTGAACCCAGGAGGCGGAGGTTGCAGTGAGCCAAGATCATGACACTACACTCCAGCCTGGGTGACAAAGCAAGACTCTCTCTCAAAAAAAAAAAAAAAGTTCTGAGAATCCCTGGCCCTGTCTCTCCAGGACTGTAGCAGTGGGACAAACCCAGTTTCTGTACGTGCTAAGTAGTGGGAAATTTGAGGTGTTAAAAGCAGTTGTGAGAATTAAAAGTATATGATGAAGGTAAAGCCTTTAGCTCTGTGCTTGGGACCTCACTGTTACTCGATAAAAGCCAGCATCCGGCCAGGCGCGGTGGCTCATGCCTGTAATCCCAGCACTTTGGGAGGCCAAGGTGGGCGGATCACGAGATCAGGAGATCGAGACCATCCTGGCTAATGCGGTGAAACCCCGTCTCTACTAAAAATACAAAAAATTAGCCGGGCACGGTGGCAGGCTCCTGTAGTCCCAGCTACTCGGGAGGCTGAGGCAGGAGAATGGCGTGAACCTGGGAGGCGGAGCTTGCCACTGTGCCACTGCACTCCAGCCTGGGTGACAGAGTGAGACTCCTGTCTCAAAAATAAATAAATAAAAAGCCAGCATCCATTATTAATTATTAGAAAATTCATCACACCTTCAGATCATCTGTACGTTAGTTTTAGAGATAAATTTGTCTTCTGTTCAATTCTTTCATCTGGAATTTTAACGTTTCAAAGATATATCCATCAGCTAAACATTGGAGCCATATAGCACTTACCTAAATTTCATAATAGTACTTGGGCAGGCATAATCTTATACAATTCACAAAACACTTTCTATATCATATTATTTTAGTATATAGTCACTACTGATTATGACCAATTATAACATTTGATTTTGCCTAAACTGATGATCTCTGGACATCTTAATGAATGATCAAATTTGGAAAGTTCATGAAAAGGCCACTCAGAAGTACATATACACACACACTACACTCATCTGTAGATGGTTTGAGATACATACACTGCTTGCTGCTTAGATATTGATACTTATAAATGGTGTTAGAGATGTAATAATTTGTACTCTTGTATAATAAAACTACTGATTGGCATTTAGTTCCTATAATCCCTTTCAGTAACTATAATAGGGGTAGAAAAGAGTCGACAAAAATGGCAGAAGCACCTCATAGTTAAGATAACATAAGTGAAGTTTTATTTATTTATTTATTTATTTTTAAAGAGACCAGGTCATGCTCAGTCGCCTGGGCTGGAGCTCAGTGGCATGATCATAGCTCACTACAGCCTTGAACTTCTGGGCTCAAGTGACCCTTCCACCTCAGTCTCCTGAGTAGCTGGAACTACAGGCATGCGCCACCATGCCTGGCTAATTTTTGTAGAGACAAATTCTTGCTGTGTGTGTGTATTTTTTTTTTTTTTTAAGCTCTCTCTCTCTCACACACACACACACACACACACCCAAAACCTACTAGTTCTAATAAAGTACATTGACATTGATGGCGATATTTTCATCATACATATCTTTCCTTAAAGTGTGCATACACTTGATAGACTGCTCTTTGTATAAACATGCATGATCACATATAAACACTCTTGGTGTTAACAGTTGTCAGCTATGAGAGAAACTCTTCCCATGACAGTTGAGGACGTGGAGGCCCAGAGAAGTGAAGTGACTTCTCAAGGCCACACAGCTTATTCATGATAGAACAGGCACAACTAGAGCCTAAGGAACTCTAATGCAATTTTCACTGCCTTGTTCCTCCTCTGTGGGTGATTTCAGGAGCCCTTCAGAAAGTCAGACGCCTCCTGACTCAGCTACTTTGTCCTTCAGTTTCTGTGATTAGAGATTCATACCTTTTTGGTCTCATCACTGCTTAGCGTAGTACAAGTAGCTCAGGCTTTTGAGGCAGATGAACTTCGGTGTAAAATCTAGCGCCGACACTCAGGGCTGCCACATTGCACGACTCCAGGGGGCACCACTCCAAGGTATTTTATGTAAATAGAGCCTAGATTAACAGGAGGCACTTAATAATTTATTAGCAGTAGCATCAACTACTGCTTTTTGAATTTGGAGGCTGACTTGAGTGGAATTTTTTCATAGTGAGGACCCTGTGTTAAGAGCCAGTTTGGACAATGACATGTATGTATGTGTATCTATTGCTTTAGTAAATCTCATAAATGTACACAATAAAAACTATGTGAATGTGGATGCCACTACTTCAAAAGCTGTGGTCATGGGGGCAAGAGCTGGGGCAATGGGTGTTATCTTCTCTCTCTCTCTCACACACACACACACATGCACACACACATGCACACACACACATTTCCTTTGAGACATCCTGACCCACCACTCGTCTTTCCATTCCAGATCCCGAGTGAAAGGCCTGGCCACCTCTGTTGACATGGTGAGCAGCGAATGAACCTTTGGGAAGTTACTGAAGGGGAGGGTTGGTAGGTATCACCTCTGTCATCACTCAGAGGGCAGGAATGAGGATGAGAGAGCACCCGTCTTAACTCTGCTCTCCATTTGTCTGTGAGGTTGGTGAGAACTTTCTGAGACTCTTCTAAAACCTCTTCTGTTGTCCCTCAGTTTACAGAACTGCTGGGATCTAAATTTCGGTCCTAGAGGCTGGGAATCAGTGGGAGAGATTGAATTTTCTGTAATGCTTGTGGTCTATTGAGCAAATGAATAGCATCTGAAAATGGCAAGACTCTATAAAATTAAGAAAATGAATCGTTTTCAAGCAGTTTTAGAGGAACCATTTACATACGGACAAGATAATTATGATCTAACAAAAGCTTGTGTTATTTAAGGTGGGGCTTTGGTAGTCTAATGCAGTGGGTGTCTGTAGTACATCATCATCATAACAGCCCCCAGTGAATCAATGCCTCCCTGCATCCACACCCCTTTGTAACATGATGTTATCGCTCTTCCCATCAAGAAATGGTCTCTTTTGGCTGGGCATAGTGGCACACATCATCCCAGCACTTCGGGAAGCTGAGGCAGGCAGATGGCTTGAGGTCAGGAGTTCGAGACCAGCCTGGCCAACATGGTGAAACCCTGTCTCTACTAAAAATACAGAAATTTAGCCGGTGTGGTGGTGTGCATCCCAGCTACTCAGGAGGCTGAGGCAGGAGAATCACTTGAACCTGGGAGGTGGAGGTTGCAGTGAGCTACACACTCCAGCCTGGGTGATAGAGCAAGACTGTCTCAGGGAAAAAAAAAAAAAAAAAAAAAAGGAATGGTCTCTTTCTCTGTCCCCTTGAATCTGGGCTGGTCTGCAACTTGGTTTAAATAATGCAAAGGGATGGAAGTGATGTTCTCAACTTCCATGCCCAGGTCTTGTAGCTTCTCTTCCCATGGAAGGGACCCATCCATTATGTAAAGAGGGCCAGGCTGTTCTGGAGGGAGAAGCTGCGTGGAGCACAACCAGCCCCAAAGTGCCACACGTATGAGTTAGGCAGTCTTGAGTCCTACTCAAATTCTTGACCCATAAATATGTGAGCAAATAAAATAGTGTTTTTTTTTTTTTTTTTTTTTCCGAGATGGAGTCTCGCACTGTCACTCAGGCTGGAGTGCAGTGGTCGGATCTTGGCTCACTGCAAGCTCCGCCTCCCGGGTTTACGCCATTCTCCTGCCTCAGCCTCCCGAGTAGCTGGGACTACAGGTGTCCGCCACCACTCCTGGCTGGTTTTTTTTTGTATTTTTTAGTAGAGACGGGGTTTCACCGTGTTAGCCAGGATGGTCTCGATCTCCTGACCTTGTGATCCGCCCGTCTCGGCCTCCCAAAGTGCTGGGATTACAGGCTTGAACCACCGCGCCCGGCCAAAATAGTGGTTGTTTTAAGCCACTGATAAGCTTTGGTATGGTTTGCACATGGTAGCAGATAATGAATACAGTCACAATTCTAGCTGCTAATCAGAGTCACCTTAGGAGATTTTATAAAAAGCAGATTACTTGGCCGGGTGCAGTGGCTTACGCCTGTAATCCCGGCACTTTGGGAGGCTGAGGCGGGCAGATCACTTGAGGCCAGAAGTTCGAGACCAGCCTGGCCAACGTGGCGAAACCCCGTCTCTACTAAAAATGCAAAAATTAGCTGGGCATGGTGGTGGACTCCTGTATTCCCAGCTTCTTGGGAGGCTGAGGTGGGAGAATCGCTTGAACCTGGGAGATGGAGGTTGCAGTGAGCTGAGATAGTACCACTGCACTCCAGCCTAGGTAACAGGGTGAGACTCTGTCTCAAAAAAAAAAAAAACAAAAAAACCGGCAGATTACTGGGACATCTAGTGGGGAGAGGGCTGTCTCGGGCCTCTATAATCCACATCTTCCCCTACCCCCATGCAATTTTTATTTGAAACAAGTTCAAATCTATAGAGAGGTTGAAAGAATAGCACCAACACCTAAAGAAACTTCTCCTGGATTCATCTATGCTTAACATTTTGCCACATTTGTATCAATCAATCAATCATCTGTTTATCTTTTTGTAAAATCATTTGACAGGAAGTTGCAGATGGCAGATCACTTCATCCCTTCTCAGGGGTATAAGGGATTCTTACATCCCCACGTAAGAAAAGAATATTTTCTTTTTTTTTTTTTTTGAGACGGAGTCTCGCTCTGCCGCCCAGGCTGGAGTGCAGTGGCCAGATCTCAGCTCACTGCAAGCTCCGCCTTCCGGGTTCACGCCATTCTCCTGCCTCAGCCTCCCGAGTAGCTGGGACTACAGGCGCCTGCCATCTCGCCCGGCTAGTTTTTTGTATTTTTTTTTTAGTAGAGACGGGGTTTCACCGTGTTCGCCAGGATGGTCTTGATCTCCTGACCTCGTGATCCACCCGTCTCGGCCTCCCAAAGTGCTGGGATTACAGGCTTGAGCCACCGCGCCCGGCCGAAAAGAATATTTTCTTACATGACCACATTATCATTCTCACAACCAAGAAAATTCATGCGGATTCAATCATATCATTTAATTTATAGTCTATATTCAAATTTCCTAAGCTTGGAAATGTCCTTTATAGATTTTTTTAGTTTTAATTTTATTATTTATTTATTTTTATTTTGAGACAGGGTCTCACTCTGTCACCCATGCTTGAGTGCAGTGGCGCGATCACGGCTCACTGCAGCCTTGATCTCCCAGGCTCAAGCGCTTCTCCCACCTCAGCCTCCCAAGTAGCTGGGTGATAGGTGGCTATTTTTTTTTTTTTTTTTTTTTTTTTTGAGACGGAGTCTCGCTCTGTAGCCCGGGCTGGAGTGCAGTGGCCGGATCTCAGCTCACTGCAAGCTCCGCCTCCCAGGTTTACGCCATTCTCCTGCCTCAGCCTCCCGAGTAGCTGGGACTACAGGCACCCGCCACCTCGCCCGGCTAGTTTTTTGTATTTTTTAGTAGAGACGGGGTTTCACGGTGTTCGCCAGGATGGTCTCGATCTCCTGACCTCGTGATCCGCCCGTCTCGGCCTTCCAAAGTGCTGGGATTACAGGCTTGAGCCACCGCGCCCGGCCTAGGTGGCTATTTTTAAATTTTTTTAAAAAATGTTTTTAGAGACGGTGTTTGTCTATGTTGCTAGGGGTGGTCTCCAACTCCTGGGCTCATGTGATCCTCCTACCTTCAGCCTCTCAAAGTGCTGAGATTATAGGCGTGAGTCGTGGTGCCTGGCCTCACCAGCAAATTTAAATCGTAAAAGTTGCTGATGCTAGCTGTGTCTGCTTCGTTCCCTTCTCATTCTCTTCTTAACATAGTTGTCCGTCTTCTGTCCTCTCCACTCCTTTGAAACTCTAATGTCGCCAACAACCTCAGTGATTTCCACCCCAGTAGTTACTTCTCTGTCCTCACGTTCCTCGATTTTTCAAGTGCTTTCCCTGTAGCTGACCACTTCCTCCTTCTTGAAACACTATTTGTCCCTTTGGCTTTTGTGACCTCACACTCTCGGTTCCCCTCCTACCTTGGTGGCTGTGGCTTCTTGGGCTCTTTTGTGGATCTTAGTCTTTTCTGCCTGACCTCTGAGTGTGAGGGAGCCTCTGGGGTCTTTTAACCTGTCACTTTTCCCTGGCTGATCTCATTCAGTCCCATGACTTTTCATCTGTATACTGACAGATTCCTGAAGGATTATCTAGCCCTGCCTTTCCCTCTGAGTTTCAGTCTCATATAACTGACTGCCTACACGGTACCTCCACTTTGATGTATAAGAGGTGTCTCAAACCTAACATGTCCCAAACCATTTTTGATCTCCCTCCCCCACCTGACTTCTGCCGTGGAGTCTTCCCCATTTCCATTGCTTTATCTACTTGACCCCTGAAGCCAAAGCTTAGGGGTCCATTTCATCTGTTCTCCTCACTCTGCACTATCAATCCTTTAATAGGACCTGTCAGTTCCACCTCTGAAAGGGACTCTGAAAGTGTCTGAGTTTTCTCACCTGCACTGCTGCCTTTCTTGGATGATGGTCCAAGCCAGTGTTATCTCCAGTCCAGGTCACTGTAAGCCTCTAAGCTGGCCTGATTCCTTTTTACTCGTGGATCTGTTTCTCCAATGATCTTTTGTTACTCCTCTGCATAAAACCTGCACAGTTTCTAACCTGGGCAGCATAGCAAGACCCTATCTCTAGAATAAATAAAAATAGTAGCTGGACATGGTGGTGTATACTTGTAGTTCCAGCTACTCAGAAGGCTGAGGTGGCAGAATTGCTTGCGCCCAAGAGGTTGAGGCTGCAGTGAGCCATAGTTGTGCCACCATACTCTAGCCTGGGTGACAGAGCAAGACCCTGTTTCAAAATAAAATAAACATTAAACTCTGTCATATTTAAAGTCCAGGCTCCTTCCCTGGGCTGTAAAAACCTGTGTGATCTGGCCCTGCTTGGCTGCCTCTGCAACTTCCCCTCACTCACTGTGCCACAGCCAACTCTGCCTTCTCTCGGTTCCTTGAACCCGCCAGCCTTGTCCCTTCCTCAGAGGCTTTGTACCTGTTCTTCCTTCTCCCAGAGTGCCCTTCCCCCAGGTCTCTGCATGGCTTTCTCCTCTCCAGCCTTCAAGTTTTGACTTGAGGGTCACTTCTTTAGAGAAATCTCTCTTGACCATGCAAATAGAAAGTAGCTGCCCTCCGCGAGTTACTC
Source organism: Theropithecus gelada (assembly GCF_003255815.1). Classification (NCBI taxonomy): domain Eukaryota; kingdom Metazoa; phylum Chordata; class Mammalia; order Primates; family Cercopithecidae; genus Theropithecus; species Theropithecus gelada. The sequence goes on from NC_037688.1 coordinate 27,933,234, forward strand.
TTTCTCACATCTTGCTGTTTTATTTTCTTCAGAGCATTTATCTATTTTAATATCGCTTCCTCATTTGTTTACTAGTTTTCCATTTCTCCTTTCTATGTTTAGGGAGTTGGGTTCTTTTGCGATTTGTTTACTGTTGTGTCTTCAGTATTTTCAGAAGTGTGCCTGGCGCGTATTAGGTAGTAAATAACTGGAAACGGTGAATGGGCCGGTGGACGATCCCAATGTTAGAAACCCGGGATTCACCGTGTTCTCCTGAGCTCCTGCTTTCTGTTCAGTAGCCAGGTGCTGTTCATTTTGTATTCTTGATTTTTCTGAGCTCTATCCCCCTTCCCATCTACTACCACTGCCTTGGTTTATTCCGTCAGCGTCTAGACAGTTTCCCAGTCTCTGGTCAAGGACTGATCCCTGCATGTATTTTTTTCCCCTCTTCCTCCAGGAAGAACAAATCAAACACTCTCTGTGCCACCATGATGTTCCCAGACCTACTTCCGTAGGACCCCTGAAGCTTTATTGCACATGCCCTTTGCTGTGGTCGCCTCTTCCTATTATATTATAATCCTCCTGGAGTCAGGGATCCCATCTTTCTGTTTCTGTTTCTCTTGTTTTCTTTTCTTTTCTTTTTTTTGAGACAGAGTCTTGCTCTGTCGCCCAGACTGCAGTGCAGTGGCACAATCTTAGCTCACTACAGCCTTGACCTCCCAGGGTCAAGTGATCCTCCCACCTCAGCCTCCCAAGTAGCTGGGATTACAGGCAGGTGCCACCCTGCCTGGCTAATTTTTGTATTTTTGATAGAGATGGAGTTTTGCTATGTTGGCCAGGCTGGTCTCGAACTCCTGAACTCAAGTGATCTGCCTGCCTCAGCCTCCCAAAGTGCTGGGATTATAGGCATGAGCCACTACACCTGGCCTGTTTTTTCATCCCAAATAATTAGCAGTGTGCCTGGCATGTAGTAGATGTCTGATAAATGTTTGAAAGAAGAGGATGAATGAATACAAATGAATGAGTTTGACTAAATGGGTCCATATAAAAATGGCTACAATAAAGCACAAACCTAAAATTTAGATGTAAAATTAGTGATGTCCAATTTGTGAATTTAAAAACAACTTTAAAATAAGGCTTACCCGTGACAGTTAAACCTCAAAGACTGGTGATTGACAAACTTGTTTTTGAGGTCATCGTGTTCTTCATTCCAATGTCTGCAGTTCTTGCTCTTTATTTTTTTTTTGAGATAATTTTATACATAAAAATAAAAGCCCAGCCATTCCCATATTTTTCTCATAGAGATACAAAAATAATGACTACTTAGGGCAAAGAACCCCATGCTATATACAAGGTTTAGAAAATCTTTTTTTAATCCCTTTGTATCTTTTTTTGTCTTTTAAATATGTTTCGCATATCTAAGCAATTTAGGAAAACTATGAACAAAACTGTTCACGCATCCCAGGACCCTAATCTAACCTCAGGAGATTCGAGTTTCATTCTTATTTTTGCTACAATACTCACTCCATGTGCATCTTTTGTGTTTCTAAATATCGAAATCAGAATACATGTCCATATCTGTTAGTGAAATAGAGGAAGCTGTAACTGTATAGTATTTCCAGACAATGAATATACAGTAGATTTTGCATGTAATTTTTATCTCCTTCCATCAAGTGTAACAATATGTTGAATCTGCCATGGGCCTTTAAAGCTTCGATGTTGTGAAGAGCTCTGCATGAAATTTTAAAGAGACTGGACCTTTCGTCTGCACAGCAGCAGGACTCCTCGCTGTAGGGACAAGAAAGGAAGAGACAGACAGAACATTTCTGAAGTAATAGTGAAAAATAACAGCAGAAGCAATTATTTCATCAAAGGTTGATTTTTTCCTCCCTATTCTTTATATATATGTATTTTTTCAAATTTCTTAGCTGGAGATTGTCTACCTTGTTACCGTCCTCTCCTGGCATATGTTACATTTGTAGGTTTCACATGGTCAAAATGGGGGAGAAAATTCATAAATGGAAAGATGTTTATTTTAAGAAGTGATGTTATTGATGATTGCATTTGAATATGTTTGCAAGGGATCTGCGAGTGGGGAAAGTTGCAAGTAACTAAATTTGGCACTCCCCAGTATCCTGAGTCTGTTTGCTTGGGGATACGAATGATGCGGATATGTTTTCTTCCTCACTTTGTTTTCTCCCTTTTCTCCCACAAACGTTAGCACAAACTTTGACTGCTGTGGCAGGGCAAGAGAATTTTCTCTCTCCATCTCCGTGGCTAATGCTTTTTTTGTTGTTTGTTTAATCTGGGGAGTTTGCTGCGCCCTCCTGGCTGTGGAGTCAGTTTGTACCACTTCTGTGAGATGGACGTTATCCTGCTGGCAAAGAGGATAACCAAATACAGAACCCCATCTTCTTTTTCCGTATTTTTTTTTTTTTGAGATGGAGACTTGCTCTGTTGCCGAGGCTGGTGTGCAGTGGCATGATCTTGGCTCACTGCAACCTCTGCCTCCTGGGTTCAGGCAATTCTTCTGCCTCAGCCTCCTGAATACCTGGGACTACAGGTGTGTGCCACCATGCCTGGCCAATTTTTGTATTTTTAGTAGAGACAGGGTTTCACCATGTTGGCTGAGCTGGTCTTGAACTCCTGACCTCAAATGATCCACCTGCCTCGGCCTCCCGAAGTGCTGGGTTTACAGGCGTGAGCCACCACGCCTGGCCTTTTTCTGTAATTTTGATAAATCATCAAAATAAAATGCCTGGGCCTGCTCTGCTGTTTGCTTTTGTTTTGGATGACTTGCTTTAACCTCCCTCTTCCTCCATTTTCTTTCTCCTTTGCCTGATGTTGAGAGGATTGATAAAACACTGTTTGGGCTTGGAGGACTTTGGAGAAAACGCCCTCCCTCATGTTAGTTTCCTATCGGTGCTGCAACAGATTCCTACAGATTCAGTGGCCTAAAAGAACACAAATGTGTTCTCTTACAGTTCTGGAGGCCAGAAGTCTTATGGGGCTCAAGGTGTTGGCAGGGCTGTGTTCCTTCTGGGGAGGTCCCCGGGAGAATCAGTTTCCTTGTCTTTTCCAGCTTACAGAGACTGTGTTCCTTGGCTCGTGGCCTCTTCCCCATCTTCAGAGTGCATTGCTCCAGCCCCTGCTTCTATATCCCGTTCCCTTCTTCTTGAGATCTTTAATCATGTATGCAAAGTCCCTTTTACCATGTAAGGGAGCGTATTCACAGGTTTTAGGGATTAAGACTGTGGACATCTTTGGGGGCACATTATTTGGTCTACCATTGTGCCCTTCAACTCTATACTAAATAAAATTTTTGTAATCTTCGTTCTATTTATTTCCATTTGTGGATGAACAGAGCATTCCATTCTCAAATGGCAGTGACAGTAAATTTCTGGTTCTTTGTGTTTTGAGATAGTGTCTCGCTCTCTGGTCCAGGCTGGATTGCAGTGGTGTGCTCACAGCTCACTGCAGCCTCAGTTTCTCAGGCTGAAGCCATCCTCCCATCTCAGCCTCCCTAGTAGCTGGGACTACAGGCATATGCCACCATGCCCAGCTAATTAAAAAAAATGTTTTTGTAGGAATGGGATTGATCTCACTATGTTGTCCAAGCTGGTCTTGAACTCCTGGGCTTAAGCAATCCTCCTGCATTGGCATCCTGAGCAGCTGGGACTACAGACATGCACCACTATGCCTGGATCATTTTTTGTGGAGACAGAGTCTTACTACATTTTCTAGGCTGGTCTCGAACTCCTGGGCTCAAACAGTTCCCTTGGCCTCCCAAAGTGCTGAGATGGCAATTGTGAGCCACCATGCCAGGCTATGACAGGAGAACTTCTTAAATGCACATGAGAGAGGAGTTTTGTTTGCATCCTCTCCAAAGATTCCCCTAAGAGTCAAAACTGTGATCAGCTTCGGGGGAGCAAACTTCTTTCAGCGCTGGCTCCCTAAGCAACTGGGGCTGTTTTCTCTGTGCCTTTCAGAGGCTTATGGAGTTTTCAGGAAGTAGATTTTTAGGATTCATCACTTCAGGCTCAGCCAGATGCTTGGAGATACACATATGTTATAATCTCAGCTTTTCTAAACTTCCTCACTGGATAGAGATCTTTATTCTCTTCATCTTACATTTATTAAAGATCTCTCCTCATTTTTTTGGGTGATCCCCTCTCTCACCGACTGAGTGTGGCTTTAGGAAGATCTCCCTTCTCTGCCAAACGTACTCACTCCATCCTCTGTGTTCCCATGGCGTTTTGTGTTTTCTTTTATTGCAATCTCCATCTTTTATGATTGTGATTATTTGTTTCTGTGTCTCCTACTAAAGCTTGAGGGCAGGAGTCTTGACTTATTTACCTTATTTTTTCATTCATTAGCACAGTGCTTGGCCCAGAGTAAACACTTAGTATGTATTTTTTCAACAAGTGAATTACTAACAATTTTTTTTTTCTTTGAGACGGGTTCTCACTCTGTCACCCAGGCTGGAGTACAGTGGCCGGATCACAGCTCACTGCAGCCTCGGCCTCTCAGGCTCAAGCCATCCTTCCACTCAGCCTCCCTAGTAGCTGGGACTACAGGCACGTGCTCCCACGCCTAGTTAACTTAAACATTTTTTTTTTTTTGTAGGAATGGGGTTTTGCCATGTTGCCCAGACTGGTCTTGAACTCCTGGGCTCAAGTGATCCTTCTGTTGAAAAGGGAGTTCCCTGATCCCCCTCACAGGACATGTGACAGGAGTGTGGCTTGTCTGTTGGGTTGCCGTGGCTGCTCAAACCCCTTACGGGAGGGAGAGCACGCAGACAGACAGGTGCGGGAGCTCAAGGGGGCGTGTGTTACAGTGTGCCCTTTTAGCCCTGCCGTCTGCGGACAGCTTGAGTGTTAACTAGCTCAGTGGACCCTCTGCCTTTCTGCCAGGGCACAGGGCCAGTGTGACAGCTTTCTGTATCCCGAGCTCTTCTGGCATCCCAGAAAAATCAGATCACACAGAGACTGGAAGGATGAATGTGGGGTTTTATTGAGTGGTGGACATGGCTCTCAGTGGGATGGATGGGGAGCCGGAAGTAGGGGATGGAGTGGGAAGTTGATCTTACCCTTGGAGCCTGGCCATCCAGCAGCCAAACCCCTCTCCGATAGCCCGCAGCCAAACTCCTCCTGGTGTTCAGATGTTCCTCCTCTTCTCTCTTTCTCTGCTGTGTTGTTCTGCCATCTGTCTACTTGTCTCCTCGCCTGCTCGTCTGCTTGTGGAGCCTGGGGTTTGGGGTTTATATGGGTACAGGATAGGAGCTGTGGTGGTCAAAAGGCAGACTTTTGGATGCAAAAACGGAAATGCCTGTCCTCATTTAGGGCCGTGGGTCTTCAGGCTTGAGGGTGGGGCCTTTGCCAGGGAACTGCCCTCTTCTAACCAGTGTTTCCCTGTCTCCTGTCCATATCACTGCCTCGGGCTCCCAGAATGCTTGGATTTCAGGCATGAGCCACTACACCTGTCCTAAACAAGTTTTGATGGATCCCTATCCCCTATTCAGTGAAATACAAACCTTAGCAAATCATGAAAGCTCCTTCAGCTCCTTGTCACCCTTCTTCACTCTCCTGCCCCCACTGTGCCTACTGCTTTCTCTTCTCCACACTGCTTTCCATCTGATCTTCATGCCTGTGTTTCTCTTGGGATAATATGTAAGCCAGCATTCCAGGAGGATTACTCTGTGCAAGCCTCAGTACCAAGCACTTTATGGGCATTTAATTCTCACCATACTCCTTTGTAGTTTCCCTTTTACATATAAAAATCCTGAGGCTTGGAGAGGTTACATAGTGATATGGTTTGGCTGTGTCCCCACCCAAATCTCAACTTGAATTGTATCTCCCAGAATTCCCATGTGTTGTCGGGGGGGATCTAGGGGGAGGTAATTGAATCATGGGAGCCAGTCTTTCCCATGCTATTCTCGTGAAGTGAATAAGTCTCACAAGATCTAAGGGGCTTACCAGGGATTTCTGCTACACCATGTAAGAAGTGTCTTTTGCCTCCTGCCATTATTCCTAGGCCTCCCCAGCCATGTGGAACTCTAAGTCCAATTAAACCTCTTTTTCTTCCCAGTCTTGGTTATGTCTTTATGAGCAGCATGAAAACAGACTAATACATGTAGCCTTCCCCCAGACCACATAGCTAGAAAGGAGTAGCGCTAGGGTTTGAACTCAGATGGCCTAGGTCTGGAGCTGTATTGATAGCTACCTCTGCCTCCTGATCTGGGTCTCCATTCCAAAGGGATTATTCAGCATTTCCAGAAAATCCCACATTCCCTTTGTGTCTATCATAATGCTTAAAAGACTTCCCTCTATTTAGTGGGGTTAGGAGTGAGGGTTTGAATTATAAGGGCTCTTGTATGGTTATAAGTTAGACCCTTAAGAGAACGCTGGATGGAGCCACTCTGAGGAACTCGTTGGAAACTACTCCCAACCGTATGTCTCCATCAGCCATAGCTCCGAATGTGTGGAATTGGTTTCCAAAGAATTCCAAGACTATTTCCAATAGTCATTACACAGCTGGGCATCAGCCATCCCTTGCTTCTACTTCACTGGTGTCCAGACACTTTTGTTTAAAGCTATGGTCCTCATTCTTCAAAAAAATTCACATGGAACCTCAATGTATAAAACAGATAAACGCGGACATGAATTTTCCAGAATTTTCCACCTCAATGTATAAAACAGATAAACATGGACATGAGTTTTCCATCTCAATGTATAAAGCAGATAAACGTGGACATGAATTTTCCATCAGTGTGCCTTACCAGAATTATTCCACATCTCTTTCTCAATCGTAAAGACACAGCACTCTCCCTCCCACCTGCCTCCCCTAGTTCTTTTTTTTCTTTTTTTTTTGAGACGGAGTCTCACTCTGTCGCCCAGGCTGGAGTGCAGTGGCGCAATCTCAGCTCACTGCAAGCTCCGCCTCCCGGGTTCATGCCATTCTCCTGCCTCAGCCTCCCGAGTAGCTGGGACTACAGGCGCCCGCCACCATGCCCAGCTAATTTTTTGTATTTTTAGTAGAGATGGGGTTTCACCATGTTAGCCAGGATGGTCTCAATCTCCTGACCTTATGATCCGCCCGCCTCGGCTTCCCAGAGTGCTAGGATTACAGGCGTGAGCCACTGCGCCTGGCCTGAGACAGGATCTTACTCTGTCGCCCAGGCTGGAGTGCAGAGGCATAATCATAGCTCACGGCTCACTGCAGCCTTGACCTCCTGAGCTCAGGTGGTCCTCCCACCTCAGCTTACTGAGTAGCTGGGACTACAGGTGCATGCCACCATGCCCAGCTAATTTTTTGTATTATTATTATTTTTTTTTTGGTAGAGATGAGGTTTTGCATATTGCTTAGGCTGGTCTCAAACTCCTAAGCTCAAGCAATTACGGAGTCTCACTCTTTCGCCCAGGCTGGAGTGCAGTGGCACAATCTCAGCTCACTGCAAGCTCTGCCTTCTGGGTTCATGCCGTTCTCCTGCCTCAGCCTCCCAAAGTGCTGGGATTACAGGTGTGAGCCACTGCACCTGGCCACCCTAGTTCTTTAGGTGTTAACTCTGGGTCTACAGGGGAATCCACTGACCTGGGTTTGTGACAGATTTGTGGGAAACATGTTCTTCGACAATGCCTGTGTCAATCATGTAGACTGTATGAATTTGAAACAGGCCTAAGGTAGCAAGAGACAGTGGGAATATGGACTATAGATATTCCAAATAGGAAAAGAACTCACGTGGGGCTCATGGATGAGCTGTTTCTTAAGAGGCTTCTTGGGATGACATTACCTCAGTGAATCCACAGTCTAAGCACTGGCCTTTATCCTGGCAAGCTGGGAACTTCGATTTTTGTCTACACATCGTGTGGCTTAGTTGGCCTGTTACTTGAGCCAGGGTCCCTGTTGCCCAGGAAGCATTTGTATCGGCACTATTACCATGTGCTTTTCTGAAGCTGTTGGCTCTGTACTTCCATGGCTAAGCAATATGATTTTTAAAATTGATTCATTGTACCCTGTTACACATAGAGCAAGGATATAGTCAAGTGTTGCCAACCCAGAAGCCTTTCTGTGTCTGTTAAGGGAGAGAGCATACTATGTTAGTTAAGAACATAGGCACTGGAATTAAACAGAACTGAGTTCAAATCCCTGGCACTGCCACCTAGAAGCTATGGAACCCTTGCCAATTTCTTGAACTCCTCTTACCTTGTTTTTCCTTTCAATCATAATAAAAATAAGCAACCTTAGGGGCATTGTGAAGATGAAGTGCGATATACAGTGTGAAAGTCCGCGGTGTTTGGCACAGGGAGGTTGCCTGGTAATTGGTAACTTCTAGCTTCATTGTGATGTAGGTGGCCTTTCATCTCTCTCCTCTGATCCAGTTTGTGCTGATTTTCAAGTTTAACTTTCAGGAGCTCATCTTATGTATCTTGATTCCAGATTCCAGGAGGAGGCTCCTCCAGGCTCCTCAGAGGCCACACACAGGGTCCCCAGCACAGCTTACTGCTTGGTGTCTCCTGTGCCACGGAGGAAGACATGTGGCAGGAGTACCCAGTGCTAATATGTGTTCATGTCTGTGGCGATGCTGACCATCCGGCTGGTTTGAACCAGGATAAAAGTGAAGACCCAACTCTTTCTTTGGCTCTTCTGTGGAATCCATCTTTGCTCTGCTGTCCTCTGCTGCCCAGGTATGTGCAGTATAAACAAGTTACACACATATCACATAAATCCATGCTTGTGAAAAATCCAAATAATGCATAAGCATATAAAATTTATTGTCTTCCTTTACTCTCCCAGTGCCCCTCAACCCATCCCATTTACTAATCATTATTAAAAATACAAATACATGATTAGTAAATTAGTATTATTTTGGTGTGGATCATTCTAGACTTTTTTTCTATGCATTTATACACTTCTTTTAAAAAATGGTATTACACTATGCACATTTTTTGGCAAACTGCGTTATATTTTTTGAGACCGAGTCTCACTCTGTCACCCAGGCTGGAGTGCAATGGCGCGATCTTGGCTCACTGCAAGCTCCGCCTCCCAGGTTCAAGTGATTCTTCTGCCTCAGCCTCCTGAGTAGCTGGGATTACAGGCACCCATCACCACGCCTGGCTAATTTTTGTATTTTTAGTAGAGATGGGGTTTCACCATATTGGCTGGCAGGCTGCCTTTTTAACTTAATGTTGCTTAATCTTTCATGTCAGCACATAAAATTCATCCTATTTTTTTTTTTTTTTTGAGACAGGGTCTTGCTCTGTTGCTCAGGCTGGAGTGCAGTGGCACAATCATGGCTCACTGTAGCTTTGACCTCCAGGGCTCAACCAATCCTCCCACCTCAGCCTCCCAGATAGCTGGGACTGTGGGGACACACCATTACACCTGGCTAATTTTTGTATTTTTTGTAGTGATGAGGTTTTGCCATGTTGGCCAGGGTGGTCTCGAACTCCTGGACTCAAGTGATTCCCCTGCCGTGGCCTTCCAAAGTGTTGGGATTATAGGCATGAGCCACTGCTCCTCACCTCATCACATTCTTTTACATTTTTGCATAGTTTTCTGTATATAGATGAATCATTGTATACCATGAGAGTATTGATGGATACTTAGCTTTTCAGTTTTTAAATACTAAAAACAAGGTTTTGGTAAATATTTTTGGGTTACAAGCGATGTGTCTTTTAACATTTTGATAGATATTGCCCAACTCTCCTCCTGTAAGCCAGTTTATATTCCTATCCACAGTATGCAAGAAGGCCTGCTTCCATATATACTCACAAATATTGTATCTTCTTTAGTCTTTTTACTCTTTAATAACTTTATGATAAAACACTTTATTTTAATTTGCATTTTGCTGATTATCTGTGAAATTAGGCATCTTTTCAGTTTTTCCTTGGTTCTTCTGAATATCATAAGTTTATATCTTTTTCTCAGTTTTTGTTTGCATCACAGGAGCTCTTTGTACATTATGGATTTTTAGGTTTTTTTCTCTGTACTTTCTTCTAGTCTTGGTCTTTTAATTAAAGCCTGGAAATATTGAGTTATGAGGTTATAGAACCTATATTAGCTTTCTATTTCTGTGTAATGAACCACCCCAAAATTCATAGTTTAAAAAAACAACCCATTTAATTTAGCTCATAATATTGCAGGTTGACAATTTTGGCTGGGCTCAGCTGGGTGGTGGTTCTTCTCTTTTTTTTGCCCTTGAGACTGCGTCTTGCTCTGTCACCCAGGCTGGAGTGTGGTGGTGTGGTCCTCGGCTCACTGCAGCCTCCGCCTCCCAGGTTCAAGCAATTCTCCTGCCTCTGCCTCCTGAGTAGCTGGGATTGCAGGCACGTGCCACCACGCCTGGCTAATTTTTGTATTTTTAGTAGAGATAGGGTTTCACCATGTTGGTAAGGCTGGTCTCAAACTTCTGACCTGAGGTGATACACCTACCTCAGTCTCCCAAAGTGCTGAGATTACAGGCATGAGCCACCGCGCCCGGCCAGATGGGTGGTTCTTCTAGTGTGGGCCAAGCCTGGTTAATCTTGTCTGAGGTTGCTTGTGTACTTGTAGTTAACTGATAGATTGTGTGGGCTGACTGGTTTATCATAGCAACATGTGGGACAGCTGGGATGATTGGGACCTTTTTCCACATTGGCTCTGAAACTCTTTCATCCCACTCTGTGTTTGTTCCCATGGTGAGCACAGAGTTCCACAAATCTGAGAATGGAAGATGTAGAGCCTCCTAAGGCCTCAGCTCAGGGGGGTTGATATGCTTCCATTTGTGCACATTCTATTGGTCAAAGCAAGCCATAAGATCAGCCCAGATTAAAGGGGTGGGAAAATATACTCTACCTCTTGATGGGAGGAGCTTAACTATTATGACTAATTTTGCAGTCTACAGCAGAAGTCCAATTCAGATTCATGTTTGCTTACTGATTTAATGCTTGCATTTATGTTTGATGATTCTGCTCAAAAATATCTTTGGCAGGGCCAGGTGAAGATATGAATAGTAGGAGAGTAGAAGTCTGTATACAAATAATATTTTTCCATGGCAGAATGCATATTAACTTTTTAGAAAACCTTTCTTTTCATCCTGTTTCAAATAGGGTGGTTAGGAACATGATGTCTGGATTTCCTTTTTTTTTTTTTTTAAATTTCTTTTATTTTTTTATTTTTTATTTTTTCAGTCTAAGCTCAATGCAGTCTCTGCCTTGCATGCTCAAGTGGTCTTCCCACTTCAGCCTCCCAAGTAGCTGGGACTACAGCTGTGTGCCACCACACCCTGCTAATTTTTGTATTTTTAGTAGAGATGGGGTTTTGCTGTCACTCAGGCTGGTCTTGAACTCCTAGACTCAAGTGATCCACCTGCCTTGGCCTCCCGAAGTGCTGGGATTACAGGCATGAACAACTGTGCCCAACCTGATGTCTGGATTTCTAGATTGGTCAAAATGACTTATGATAATCCTGTTCCCCTGTCCCCATCCCCTCATTTTAAACATAATGAAAGGGTGTTGGGATGTGGTTATTCAATTGTAGTAATAAATGCCATGATCATTAATGCAAAGTATTAGACTAAAAATTTATACATGAGAATTTTCCAATTTAAAAAAGCCAACTTCTAGTCTTGATTTCTTGTGTTAATCTTTATTTTCAAGTTAGTTGATGTTGCTTGCAATTTCTGGTTTAAATGGTTAGTATAAACTCTTCTTACCTAATTCTGGCCTTGTAGGAACAGTCCTAGGAATTCCATAAATTCTTGTTTTTACTATGTGGAGTAAGCGGTGGTGGCCAATGAGTCGTTTGTCTAAGCTCCTCTCCCTTCTAGCGATCATGAGGCTTCTCAGTTCATACAATAGGTGTGAGGCTTAAGAATAGACTTATAGACCTGCCGGTTCATGTTTTCGTTTATAAATTTATGGTCTTTTGGGCAAACCTTTAACTCAGAATGAAGCATGAGTAATGTCTGGGTGTAACCTAAAATATTTTTATACAAAGATGGTACTTTTTTGAAAATGCAAGGTTATTTACTATTGTGCTCAGTTCTTTCTTAAGGAACAGAGGCACCTTGAAAATTTGATATATTTATACATAAAAGCCTGATTTCCTTTGATTCTTGTTCATGTACAAAATGATGCTAATTAAAAGAAATATGCTGTTCAATAAAGGAACAGTGTATGATGAGGGAGCCGTCCGTGAATGCTGGAGCCAGAATCTTGTTTGAATTAAGAGGATGTCTGCTAAGTTAAGGCACCCCATGGAGATGTATAAGGCTAGAGCTTCCAGCAGTCCATACTGTCTTTATTGAGAGACATATTTATATCTTCCAGACTAGTAATTAATCACTCAGTGGGGTTTTCTTGGGGGGGAGTCGTGCACTCACAGAGAATCTTTTTGTACTGCCAGGAACCACAAAGCATGGGCACAATTAAAATGCTGATTCAATTTATTATATTGAAGCATGGAACAGGAATGTTTAAATGATGTTGACAGGGCCAGAATTTCAAACCACCTTTTTAAAAATAGAAAACAAATGCCTGTCCCCTTAAATTAAATTATATTAATAACATGTCTCTCATAAGTTGCTTGGAAGCAAAATAAAGCTCTTGACATTAATTAAAATTTGAAGATGTATCATTTGTTGTTAATGTGCAGTCTTTGTTAGGGGAAATACATTTCAGAGTGATCTATTTGTGAAAATTAAATGGGGAAAATTGCCTATTGAGCACATATTGGTTAATGAGGCTGCTTTTCTTAGAAATATAGATTCTTAAGTAACTAAAATGTTTTTATACTCCAATAATGGTTTCTATTTTTGATCCTCTCAAAAATTGTCTCTGTTACTCGAATTTTGATATTTCCACACAGAAATCTATTGTCAGGGGGCTTGTAAGCTCTGAAAACCAGGAAGGCCTTCATATATTTTGGGGTGTTGGGTAACATACATTTGCAATGAGAATTTCATCTGAAATTGATGTGGTTAGGCACATGGACCTCTTCCAAATACCTCAGCAGGACCAGGAGCCGAAGGGCCCCATTAGCAACCTTTAACTAGCTCTCCTCTAATGAAGGCGATGTTCTATGTTTTGAAACTACACGTTTCTGGTTTCACACGAACTAGAAAGTGCCATGAGATAATGGGATAGCTGTTGCCTTGCTGTACCCCAGCGACGGGAGGTAATAGAGTCACCTCTGTGGAGGACCTCAGATGCAAATAATATTCTGAAAATGTATACATCTCCAGGGTCATGAAGGAAAGGCTGTTTTTCACCCTGGTAGTGGGTTTTATTTTCTTTTGGTGTTGGCACAAATGCATTTGACTTGGGGTTTCAAAGTTGATATCGAACAGAACTCTTAGACAATGTTAAAAGAATGTGTTCTTCAGTGGATGCAATAAAAATCCCATCAATGATGCATGTTGTCCGTCACCCCCTTCCTCCCATCTTCATGGACCTTGATAGTCTAACTATGGCATGGAAACGAACTAACCTCTGTTGGCCTTGAGAATTCAGAGATAGAAGTGCAGATGGAGTGGAAGAACAGAGTCATTTATCTACGTGTGCCTTTCCACTGATTAAAATTAAAACAGCCACAGTGAAGTCAGTATTTATTTTTATGAACTTTTATGTGGTATGAGTTTTCTTTTGGGAAATGTCTCTGTTTTTGTGGAAAAATTCTTGTGACTTAGGTAGTAAACAACAACATTGTTGATGTTGTAAGAATTGTTTTTCTCTCCTCCCTTTAATCATTCCCCTGCATCCATTTAATCACCAATTCCTGTGGCTTCTACTCTTTGATATCTTAATGTTACACTTCCCTTCCCCCTTCCTGACCCCAAGGGCACCTTAACTCCAGTCACCGCAAACACTGATTTATTCATCTTCTGTGTTAGAGGGCATGAGTCACATCTGATTTGACATGGCCAGTGTGTGGCATATAGTAGGTGATCAGTATATATTCAATGTATTAATGAAGGTTTCCGTATAAATCATTTAATTCATTCATTCTCAGTGGGGCAGAGGGATGGGTATGTGTGTCACTTCCCCCCTACCTCAGCATTTGGCAGCATCTGGAGACACTTTTGGCTGTTACAGCTGAACTAGGGAGTGTGTGTGTGTGTGTGTGTGTGTGTGTGTGTACGCGCATGTGTGTGCATGCATGCTACTGGCATTGTGAGTAGAGGCTGGACCTGTTGCTAAACATCGTACAGAGCACAGAATCACAACAAAGAATTATCTGACCCCAAACAGCAACAGTGCCAAGTTCAGGGAACTCTGCTCTAATTTGATTTCAGAATATCTCTTTTGAATAGATAAACAGGTAGCAGAAGTTTCTTTACTCTAGATATGAGAAAACACACTAGGAGAGATTAAATGCCCTATCCAAGTCCACCCAGCCTAAGGTAGTCACAGAACCAGGAATTCAACCCTAGGCCCTTGATTCCAAATCTAGATAATAACTAGACTATTTCAATCACTAAGATGATTATTGTGATTTTAAAATGGTATCTGAACAATTGCCTTGTATTTGAGCCTTGGAAGGCTGTCCATACTCTACTCAAAAGTAATATATAGGAATTAAGGCAGAAAATATTTTGTATGTGTATTTGAAAGATATATCCGAGAGACATTCCTTTAGATCTTGTATAAACGATTTGAATCTGCCAGGCTTACATTTTTCTACACAGAGTAAATTTCTTCAGTGAAGTGAGTCAGCTCATCCATGATCCCATTGACACAGTTCTGAAAGATTAACATTATTAAATATTTTTGTATTATTAAAATTGAAGCCTGAAATGTCTGAATTGACCATTAGATATTTGAGTGAATGCCTAATTAATTTTTAACGCAGTACTTATTTATATTCTGGGAACAGTACATGGAGCACAGCTGCTTCGAGTGCATGAATCTGTTTAGCACCTGAGTCATACATTTGAAATAAAACTATTGTGTGTCTGTGCCTGTGCCTAGACCACTGTATATTGTCGGGCCATTGCCTTTCTAGAAATAGCAATAGAGATGGATGAGAGAAGATGCAGATTTGGGTAATTAAGTTAGTCAAGGGAAAAAAACAGTTGATTTAAACAAAAAAGAGAGATCTGGCATACAAGAATGTTTCCAGTGTACAAGATGCCGAGGGAGAAACAAAGGTATTCAAGACATACTCTCTTTTCTTAAGGAGTGTTTACATAGGTGACAGGTATGTACGTATCAAAACTAATGAATGAAATAAGGCAACCTGAGGGCTGAGTGAATGGCAGTAGCATGGAACGCAAAAGGGGAAAAGTATTGGTGAATTCTGGGAAGGAATTAGCTGACAGGAGACTCAAAATACACATTTAATCCAAATTGGAAAATATAAATCATGAGCCTTGGTTAAAAAATATTTCATAATAAATTATCCTAGATAAGATATTACTTTAAAGATTTTGTTTTATTGATTCATCATATTTGTACATATTTATGAGGTACCTGTGATTTTTTTTTTTTTTTTTTTTTTTTTGAGGTAGAGTTTTGCTCTTGTTGCCCAGGCTGGAGTGCAATGGTGAGATCTTGGCTCACTGCAACCTCCACCTCCAAGGCTCAGGTGATTCTCCTGCTTCAGCCTCCTGAGTGGCTGGAATTACAGGCACGTACTACCACGCCTGGCTAATTTTGTATTTTTAGTAGAGATGGGGTTTCTCCATGTTGGTCAGGCTGGTCTCAAACTCTCGACCTCAGGTGATCTGCCCGCCTGGGTCTCCCAAAGTGCTGGGATTACAGGCGTGAGCCACCGTGCCCGGCCACCTGTGGTATTTTTTTAAATGCACTGTAATGGTCAAGTCAGGATATTTAGGATGACCATCATCATAAGCATTTATCATTTGTATATTAAGCAGTATTTCTTATTTATTTATGTTTTTTGGGACGGAGTCTTGCTCTGTCTCCCAGGCTAGAGTGCAGTGGTCGGATCTCAGCTCACTGCAAGCTCCGCCTCCCGGGTTTATGCCATTCTCCTGCCTCAGCCTCCCGAGTAGCTGGGACTACAGGCGCTCGCCACCTCGCCCGGCTAGTTTTTTGTATTTTTTAGTAGAGATGGGGTTTCACCATGTTAGCCAGGATGGTCTCGATCTCCTGACCTCGTGATCCGCCCGTCTTGGCCTCCCAAAGTGCTGGGATTACAGGCTTAGTATTTCTTATTTTTTATATCGACAAAGAAATAGAACTCTTTTCTGCAACTTCTGTCCACATCTTCTTTGTGATATTTGGATGCTATTCAAAAAGTAGACATCTTTTTGGAAAGATTTTACTTACTCTTTAAAATTCTTTCAATACCATCAAGTTCTGATCTTTACAGGTGCTGAATTTTTCTGGATTCCTTAGGGCTCTCTGCCATATCATGAAATAATTTTAAGTACTTTCTATATAAAAATTGTAAGAGTCACTTGAAGTAGAATTTAAAGAATATTTAGAAGAATACAAAATATCTTTATTTCTATTCTGCTTTTCAATGTCATCCTTGACTTTGCATGTAAACATGTGGTTTTCCAAAGTTGGGATAGGTGCTGGCTATTCAAGAATGGCTGAGTCAAAAAGGTGAAAAGATAGTTTTGGAAATAGATACAGGTATAAGTTTATTTATTTGTTTATTTAGTGGCAGGGTCTTGCTCTGTTGCTCAGGCTGGAGTGCAGTGGCACAAACTCAGCTCACTGCAGCCCCAACCTCCTGGGCTCAAGTGATCTTCTTGCTTCAGCCTCCCGAGGGGCTGGGACTATAGGTGCATGCCACTATGTCCAGCTATTATTATTATTATTTTTTTTTTAAGAGAAAGAGTCTCACCATGTTGCCCAGGCTGGTCTTGAACTTCTGGGCGCAAGCAATTCTCCCACCTTAGCTTCCCAAAGTGTTGGGATTATAGGCACGAGCCATCTCATCTGGTCTAAAGTTTTCAAAATTATGAAAAAGAACATACAAGTAGAAAATTATACTTTAGTTCACAGTAGAGAGGAAAACGTTTGAAAATTATTCCCATGGGAGGCAGAATAAATAAAATTGCTAACTGACAGCACTTCTGCTTTATCTTTTAAAACCCAAATTAAGTAAGCATTAGATTGAATCATTTTGGCCAAGAAAAATGGCAATTTTATTGTCAACCTAACAGTGGCTAAATATGCGGGAAATTTAGAAAACACCAATTTAAAAATTACCAGTGGGGCCAGGTGTGGTGGCTCACACCTATAATCCCAGAAACATTACGGCTGTGTTAACAAAACACGTTATGAATATATTAACACAGACATCACATTCATAAAAAAAGTGTTACATCCCAGAATACCAACATGTGTAAAGGTTAGACTGAGGGTTACTGAACGGTGAGTGTCCATCTGATTCATAGCAGAGTGCAATGATACTTCATTTAAAAATTAAAAAATTGAGAAATCTCAATTTTATTGAAAAACACCAGGTAATGTGGTGATTTCATCCCCCAAATCTTATTAAAAAAATCTTTCAGTCCAGCTTGTTTAAAGTTCTGCATTTAGCAGGAATGTTTGAACATATTAGTCAAAAAAGCAAAATTAAACAGACCTCAAGGTGACATTATTTTACACTGAGATATTATACAAATATTTTTTTAGCTCTTGGGATATGGCAGCTGAAAGGATTAATTTTAAATTTCAGTCAAACATGTCTAAATTGTAAACAGTAGAAACTGGTTTCTAGATCACTTGAAATCTTTTATTCAGCGGAATAGAGAAACATATTATATCCCTTTAAATGGGGCCAGTGTTGTGCAGAACTGTGAAGTAGGCAATGGTTATTTTCTAGCTGGTTGCGGGCTCTCCTTTCTATGTTGTTTAGTGTCTACTTCTGTCAAGATCTACTTGCAGAAGAAGAGCAGACTGGGGGCGGTGGCTCATGCCTGTAAGCCCAGCACTTTGGAAGGCCGAGACGGGAGGATCACTTGAAGCCAGGAGTTCAAGACCAGCCTGGGTAATGTGGCGAAGCCTTGTCTCTACAAAAAAAATACAATAATTAGCCAGGCATGTTGGCACATGCCTGCAGTTCCAGCTGCTTGGTAGCCTGAGGTGAGAGGATCGCTTGAGCCTGGGAGGTCAAAGCTGCAGTGAGTTGAGATTGCACCACTGCGCTCCAGCCTGGGCAATAGAGGGAGACACTTTTTTTTTTTTTTCTTTTTTAAGGCTGGGTGCGGTGGTCCACGCTTGTAATTCCATCACTTTGGGAGGCTGAGGCGGGCAGATCATCTGAGGTCAGGAGTTCGAGACCAGCCTGGCCAACATAGTGAAACCAGCTCTACTAAAAATACAAAAATTAGCCAGGCATGGTGGCACATGCCTGTAGTCCCAGCTACTTTAAAGGCTGAGGCAGGAGAATCGCTTGAACTCGGGAGGCGGAGGTTGTGGTGAGCTGAGATCATTACGGCACTGCACTCCAGCCTGGGTGACGGAGTGAGACTCTTGTCTCAAAAAAAAAAAAAAAAAGAAAAAAAAAGGATTAGATAAATTCATTCACGCAGAGTAGAATGTCTGAGGTTTACTTTTTGACTGTTTTCAGAAAAGATTGGTGAAGGCACTCGAAGGTCATGTCATGATTTCACAGAAAGTGAAGGTGCCCTGACTGCTTGGTATTGGGAAAGGTAGGAAGATGGGGTGGGGCATGACATCCACAAGGCTACTGTGAGAGGATGCACGGAGTGTAGCAGAGAGTGTACCGTCATACGATGTAATCAGCACTGATCATGAGAGCTGTGGGCTGAGTGCGGGAGCTCATGCCTGTAATCCCAGCACTGGGAGGCTGAAGCCAGAGGATTTTTTGAGTCCAAGAGTTTGAGACCAGCCTGGGCAATGTAGTGAGACCCCATCTCTACAAAAACATAATAATAATGAGAACTATAGTTATTATAAAGAGGAAGAGGGATTCAGTGTATGGCCCCCAAAATAAAAAGAACAGATGAGTGGAAGATCTCAAGGATGCAGATTCCAGTTGGATGGGAGGAAAAACAATATTCTAACAGAGCTTTCTAAAAATTAAATGGGCCATCCCAGGAGAGGACTTTCCAGTCATTGGTGTGGTTGTATGTAATTCAGATCTGTCACTCCCAAACCAGGCACACGTCAGAAAATCTGGGTGGGGGGCTCGTTAAAAATACTCCAGTGTTTCTGACTTAGTAGGTCTGGATGTGGCTCAGAACCTGTATTTTTATCAGCACCTGGGTTATTCTGAGGCAGCTCGTCCATGAAGCAGCATTTGGAAATCACTTGTCCATATGACCACCTGATGAAGACATTATGAAGGGAAGTGAGGTGTTGGGCAGAAGATTGGGGAAAGATTCAATTTCATTTCATTAAATATATTTTTAGAATGTTTTTGGAACACGTGACTCCTATTCTCTTTTCCCATGTTATTAGGAATGTTTTCAAACACACAAAAAGTTGAAAAAATTTTATAGTGAACACCCATATACCCACCACCTAGATTCTCTTATTGACATTTTACTATACTTATTTTGTCACATATATATTGAGATGAAGTTTACATACAATAAAATCATAGAAGCGCCACTTGAGCGTGGCGCTTCTATGATTAGGAAGGATGAAAATGTGCGTTGGAGACAAGGTGGGTGGGTGGATGTTGATGAGCAAGTAACAAGATCAATGGCTGGAAAGTTGAGAGAGGTGAGAGGATGTGCAAGGTACGTATCAAATTGGGCTATTGAGGAGGACATTTGAGATGGAGATAAAGTCTATGCTTATTATGATGAATTCTCTATTTGTGAAGTTGCCTATTTGCAAAAATTTCCTTTTTGCAACCACACCAAAGATTGGAAAGTCCTCTCCTGGGTAGGCCCATTGCATTTTTAGGAAGTTCTATTAGAATGTTGTTTTTCTCCCCATCCAACTAGAATCCGCATCCCTGAGATCCTCCAAATCAGTACTCGTGGTGCCTTTGCAGTCATTTGCGGACATGCATAGAGCGATGAAAAATTTGTTGATAAAAATACAGATTCTGAGCCCCATCTAGATCTACTAAGTCAGAAACACTGGAGTATTTTTAACAAGCTTCCCACCCAGATTTTCTGATGTGTACCTGATTTGGGAGTGACAGATCTGAATTACATACAAGTCAAAGATTGGAGAGTCCTCTCCTAGTTCGGCCCATTTCATTTTTAGAAAGCTCTATTAGAATGTTGTTTTTCCTCCCATCCCACTAGAATCTGCATCCCTGAGATCCCCCAAATCAGTACTCATGGTGCCTTTGCAGTCGTTTGTGGATAAGCATAGAGTGATGAAGAATTTGAGTTATCCGACATGGATGTTCCCAGATGATGTTGAATAAGGTAGCGCTCTGTCTTCTTATTTCAGCCCTTGTAAATAAATGTTTTTAAATTTGCAATCTGCTTAGTGCCATATTTTCCACATTTTTGTGATATTTCCTAGTGATTTTGCTGTTTAAAATGCCTCCTTCCTCCGAAGCTTCGTATTGAAGTGGTGTCCAGTATTCCTAAGCAGAAGGCTGCGAAGTGTCTTACAGAGAAAATATGTGTGTTAGATAAGCTTCATTCAGGTAGGAGTTAAGGTGCTTTAGTTCTCAGTTCAATGTTAATGAATCAATAATATGTTAAATAAGGTTTATTTAAATGAACACATAAAGTAAGGTTATGTCTTGATTGATAGAAACGTTGTGATCAACATTTGCAGGAACCCAACTCTGTATTTCTCCTGGGATCCATGGTTCAGTGTTCCCTAATTCAGTGTTTCCGTTATGTTCAGTAGAACGTAACTACCAATAATAGATTGTAACACCTTGGGTGGGTCAAAGAAATGGATTGGACACTTCAGTGTTTCTCATCTTTGAAGCTCTGATACTTGGAATTTTCTTAGGCGCAGATGTATTTGCAAGAGCACACCGGCAAATCCTAGGCTTTAGAGTGTGACGTTTTTGTGGAATAATTAGTCTACTTGTATGAGAAGCTGGCAGGCTAAACATTCCATTTATTTAAACATTCTGCTAAACTAATAATTTGGAGATTATGTTCTTTGATTTCATATATATTTGTTGTGTGAAAATGTGCTGCATTTCTCTTAAATATAATCCTAGTAGAAGAATGGTTTACATACCCGATCATACCACCTTTTTACTGTGGCTTTATATAGAGATTTGTTTGTTTTCATACCTTTAAAGATTTCTTCTTGTCCAGAGCCTGACTCCTGGGTCTGGAATTAGAACTGGGTATGCAGCTTATAAGAAGGGGATAAAATGATAGTTGTGGAACCAGAGAGATATGTCAGGGAACCTCAGACCTGGCCCCACCTACAGGTGTGTGAGGCCAGAAAGGTGAAGCTGAGCCCAGTGGGGAACAAGCAGCTGAGAGTGTGGATGAAGGTCAAGGTTGAGTTCAGCAATGGACTCCACATCTTTTACTGCAGGCTCCCTCTTTTTGAGCCTGGGACCTAAACATAGCATGTCAGAGCTGGACATTCCTAGATATTTTTATTATTTTAACATTAGTAACCAAATATTTGATTATCTGTCTGTTGTGTATGAAATATAAAATACAGATATTACGGACCTTATTTTGAAGGATCGACAATCTGTTTGTGGAGGAAAAGACATTACACATAGAGAATAGTAGATAACAAAATAATAGGTGGATGAATATGATATTGTAACCCATGATCCCCAGGTTTTTGGGCATGCACCCTGAGAAAGCACCCACTTGTAACTGTTGCATCTTGAGTTGTTTCAAAAAGTTCCAGAGTTAAGCTCAGCTCTAGATGAATAAAAACTGGTTGGGTCCAGAGACCTCTGAGTTGGAGATGAACCTTGTGAACTTTCCTTATTACCGTACTAAAAACCCCACCCAGGGAGGAGCTTATCTGCCATTTCCTATACATCTGACCTATGGAGAAGCATGATCAGCTACTTCACCGGCTCTGCCTTTACTCCGCCTCTGCATACAATGGCTCAGCTAACCAGCCTAATGAAAGCTGTTTTCACCATTGTTTGGGAGGTACTGTTTTGGGAAACTGCCCCAGCTGTCCTCCTTACTTGTTGCAGGAAACAAAATCCCTTTGTTTAATTTATTTTATTTTATTTTATTTTATTTTTTTGAGGCGGAGTCTCGCTCTGTCGCCCAGGCTGGAGTGCAGTGGCGGGATCTCGGCTCACTGCAAGCTCCGCCTCCCGGGTTCCCGCCATTCTCCTGCCTCAGCCTCCCAAGTAGCTGGGACTACAGGCGCCGCCACCACGCCCAGCTAATTTTTTTTGTATTTTTAGTAGAGACGGGGTTTCATTGTGTTAGCCAGGATGGTCTCGATCTCCTGACCTCGTGATCCGCCCGTCTCGGCCTCCCAAAGTGCTGGGATTACAGGCTTGAGCCACCGCGCCTGGCCCACAAAATCCCTTTGTTTAAATCCTCCTTGGTTGTGGTCTTTGGACTGTCACCCACCAAGTGATAAAACCCACCCATTGTGTGGGTGACAGTATTATCTAAAATTCAATATGTAAATGCTGGAGAAAGGAAGTATCAGAGTGGGGAGACTCCATGGTCTCATTTTGCTAAATGTAGAGCCAGTTTCACACATCTAAAAAAATTTTCTGAAAAATAAAAGGTAGAGAATATAAGCTTTAAAAGTTTCATAAAGTTAATCTAAAAATACTTTTATATCTTAAGACTTCGTATGGCCTGTAAGAAAAAGTTTACTGATCCTATGAAAAAAAAAAAAAAAAAAAAAAATCATGTAAAAAGTGAATCTGCTCTGAAGTCAGAAGTGCTTATTGAATACCCATGCTTTGTCAAGCAACATAGAAGAGGATAAATGTAATATTAATACAGTGTTAAGACTAGGTCTGTTTCCTTAATGTCTACAGTCAAATAAGGGAGACAAAATATATGAGGAAACATTAAACATAAAATTTAAGTTGCCCCATATGAGGGTTACAGTTTTATGATTTTAAATGAAATAAGTGATGCTACTTAAGATTCTGACTTTCTTCCTATAAATGTAATGTCTCTTTTTTTTCTCTGCCTGTCTTAAATATTTTTCCAGCAGTTTGACTATGCAATATATCAGTGTTTTAAATTTTTGTTTTCCTTTTTAAAAAATCTTGCTTATGATTCTCTGGGATTCTTGGATCTGTGATTTGTTGTTTTTCATTAACTTTGGGAAATTCTTGTCCATTATCTCTTTATGCTTGAACTTCAGTTACACATACGTTAGGCCATTTGATTTGCCCCATAACTCTACTTCTTTTTTTAAAATTATTTCTTTTTATTCTTTTTTCTCTACGTGTTTTAGTTTGGAACTTTCTATTAATCTATCTTTACATTCACTCTGTCCTGTCTGCTAATAAACCTATCAAATGAATTTTTCATCTCTAATAATGTTTTAATTTCTATCATTTCCACTGGACTCTTTTTATAGTTTCTATCACTCTGCTTAAATTTCCTATCTGTTCATGCATGTTGTCTAACTTTTTCACTAGATCATTTAACATAGTGATCATGGTGATTTTAAAGTCTCTGTTCAATAGTTCAATAGTTCCAGCATTGAAGTCATCTCTGTGTTTGCACCTGTTGGTCAATGATTTGACAATAGCATCCTTTATCTTGCTTTTTTGTGTGTCTTGTACTTTTCTATTGAATGCTGGACATTGTATGGAGAAGAACTGAAGAGACTGAGTTGAATAGTATTTTTGCCTGGTATGGGCTTACTGCTTTCATGTAAACAGTGTGGAGTTTGAATCCATGTACTTTCGAGTTGAGTTGGGTTTGCATTTTGTTGTTGTTGTTGTTGTTGCTATGGTTATCATCAGTTCATCACAGGCTTCACATCCCTTGGTGATGGCTGCCATTCCTTTGAGCTTAGAGTGGGATCTGGAGTACTGGATGACTTTTCTCAGTGTTCCTGTTCTACCTTGCTTGCCTGAAACACAGAGGGGTCTCTCTTCATGTTTTTGCCCTTCTCAGTGTTAAACTACTGTTGCTTGTTAATTGGTTTTGGGCTTGGGTGGGGGCAGAGGGGACTCTCTCTTGTAATGGCCCAGCCTCAGTCTTAGGCGGGCCGTGTATGCCTGGGCCTCGAAACTGGGGTTTTCTCAGCATTCCTTCATCTACTCTCTATGTCAGCTGGATTCTGCCTTGTATCTGTGGTTGGCCTTAGGTGGCAGAGAATTTTTTTCTCTCTCCTAGCAGTAGCTGACCTGTGTCTGGCATCATTGCAGAGTCCTGGGCCCAAGATTTCCTGCCCAACTCCACAGACAAGGGTGTCTGCTTGAAAGGGTCTTCATCAGTGCCTGTCTCCATCAGCAGCAGATGTGTCTCTGAAGGATGACTCTCAGGTTTCCTGCTGTGGTCCCTGTCTTTGTCTTCAGTATGCGTACCCAGGGGAGGCTCATGAAACTGAGGTTGAAGCTGAGATTGTGAGTGAAAATTCCCCTGTGTCTGGGGCTCCTAGCTATTCCAAATTGACACACCAGCCCACACTTGCCCTGTAAGAATTCATTCAAATTTTGGCTGATTTTTTTCTTACCTAGCTGAATAGTGACCACCTCTGTCTTCCTTGCTCTGCAAAAAGCTTTGTGTGCAATCTCCCTTTAGAAAGCTTGTCCCTCTTTGGAATTCAGGTTACTTGGTTGCGTTAGGACTTCAGCCCTCTGATGGGCTCGAGAATAGTTACAGTTTTGTAGATCATCTGACTCTTTTGTGGTTGTTAGAGTGGGAGCAATATTCTTTTTATGGCACTCATCATCCTAAGTAGCAATGAAACTCTGAGTTTTTTACTTAATGTGTGTGCGTTTGTATTACCGTGCTAATCAAAATGAAATCTATCAACTAGAAAGCACTAAAAGAAACTTGGAGGAGAAACATAACCACTCTTTTCTCCTTAGTATCTGTAAGGTAGTTGAAATAGTTGAAACAGTATTAAGTGTTAACCTTGAACTTCCCTGAAGCTATTTCTGAATCCAGAGTCCTAATGTCTTAAAATTGAAACCCACCCCTGTCCCTCTTCCTTTCTCCCTCCTCTAAAGGAATCAAATGGAATGGAAGGATTGAGGCTGAATGTCTCCCATTGCAAATTGGGCAAAGGCTCTAGAAGCTGGGTAAGCATTGTAGAGATTGAAGGGGGCTCTAGCAGCAACTACAGCAACAGCTGTGTATGTGGGAAGAGGATATCTGGAATTAAGGAACAAAGCAAGAGAGAAGAAGGAGGGACTATTTAAAAAAATAGTGCCTGCATCATTACAGATCAAAGTCAGGCTGGATCTTTATCAGGAACCTATTTTTGTGTATTTTCTAAAGTTTCACTTTTTAAATTATAAGCACTTTTTACTTATGTAATCAGTAGAAAAGCAATACATTTAAATAAATATGTAAGATCATAATGAAAAAAATGTATTAGAAAATACAAAATATTTCTGAGTGTGTATAGACAAATTAATTTTCCATGTTTCTTGTGAGATATCTCTTTCTTCTTCTTTAAAGAATTCATCATACATTTGATACTCTTAAGAAGTATCCTATTGTATTCCAGAACTATTATCAAGTTTTGTTTCTATGTGAATATACGTATAGACAAGATTTCACTGTATTTCTTCAAATCTAAGATGCACATTTTTTCACATTTTAATATCTCTGAAATTGGAATGTGTTTTAAATTGATCATATGCCATAGCTTAATTGGCATAGCTTTTTCTTTTTCTCACTAAATAAAATAGTAGTATGTCTTAAAATGGACGGAATCTTCAATTTGAGGAAATACAGTAGTACACAGGTTATTTCACAGATTAAGAACTAATAAGCATGTAATTTGTTTTTGTAAAAGTGGGTAGA
The DNA here is from genome assembly GCF_003255815.1 of Theropithecus gelada. Classification (NCBI taxonomy): domain Eukaryota; kingdom Metazoa; phylum Chordata; class Mammalia; order Primates; family Cercopithecidae; genus Theropithecus; species Theropithecus gelada. Next base: position 27,959,023 of record NC_037688.1, read on the forward strand.
GCTTTCTTGACCTTTCCTAGACTGATCCACCCACAAAGAATGATGCATGCCAGTGTTTGAGATGTTTATACATCCATATTTGGATTTTTAAAAGGAACTAAATTACACCAACTTTCAATTATAGCATAAAATGTAATGCCTCTATTCCTATATATGTATAATAGTTTTATTTTCCCCTCTGCTTTTCATTTAAGTTATAATCTCTTTAGAAAGTTGACCACTCAGTTTTTATTCCCTCTATAATTTCTCAGCAACTAAGTGCCTGTATTTGCTGTTTGTAAAGGGTCACCCAATATTACATAAGCATAGATAAATGGTGAGCACTTGGTCCTCTGGTTCTCCCTTTTCTGTAAAGGGGACAAGTGTCTGGAGGACAAGACTTTGATGTTATCACCATGTAAATGGTGGCAGAATTCTATAACAGGAATAACTCGTTAGCTTCATTATACATTAAAGTTTTGTTTACGCTTATGGTATGGTAAATTATAATTTGTTGTCTTTGACCCATAGGAACCCAGTTGTCTTGATTACAGTGTCTGGATATCAAAGGATTAATAAGCTTTATTTCCCTCTCTGAAATGAAAAACTTGTAAAATAATGTTTAGAAAACTCATTCATAGCCACCAATAGCTTTAATTAATTAAAGGCAGGGGATCTTAGTTTCACAAAATATATGCACAACTTTGACATCATAAACTGTCCTTGTGTCTTTAGTGGATTTGTTAATTGTCTTTGATGTTGGATCACCAATGTATACAGCTGGTAGGGTCAAATAATTTGGGAAAGTAAATATTCTTTCTTACTATCAACACAGAGTTCAGAGCTGTTCTCTGAAGAGCTGTCACTGACAGAGGAAAATACAGCCGTGCGAAGAAAACTCTTTCCTTCCATACATGGACTTAAAACATCTGATTTGGTAGCTTCTCTTAGACACAATCTCAGTCCTTCCCTTTCATGTATGCACTCTTTTCTCCAATATTACACAAGTTCTTTGACCTAGAGGTTTTCTGAATAGACACATGGAGAAGAGCAACAAGATAAAATTACGATAGGGCAAAATAAGCACATTGAAACCAGAATTTTGACATGTGAATTGAAACAATGATCAGGAACTGTATTAGTCTGCTCTTGTACAGCTACAAAGAAATACCTGAGGCTGGGTAATTTATAAGGAAAAGAGGTTTAATTGGCTCACAGTTCTGCAGGCTGTACAGCAAGCATGGTGCTGACATCTGCGGGGCTTCTCCGGAGGCCCCCAGGAAACTTACAGTCATGTAAAAGCTACACACTTTTAAACAACCAGATCTCTCGAGAATGCACTCACTATCAGGAGGACTGTACTAAGGGGGATGGTGCTAAACCATTCATGAGAAACCCACCCCCATATTCCAAACACCTGCTGATATGGTTTGGATTTGTGTGGCCGCCCAAATATCATATCAAATTGTAGTCCCCAGTGTGGGAGGTAGGGCCTGGTGGGAGGTGATTGGATCATGGTGATGGATTTCCACCTTGGTGCTATTCTCATGATAGTGAGTGAGTTCTGGTGAGATCTGGTTGTTTAAAAGTGTGTGGCACCACCCGCCCCCCTGCTCCTGCTCTGGCCATGTAAGAAGTGCTTGCTTCCCCTTCACCTTCCACTATAATTGTAAGTTTCCTGAGTGCCCCGCCTTCCCACTCCCACCCCCCCTACCTGACAAAGCAGGTGCTGCCATGCTTCCTGTACAGTCTATGGAACTGTCAGCCAATTAAATATTTTTTCTTCATAAATCACCCAGTCTCAGGTATTTCTTTATAGCAATGCCACAATGGCATAATACACCTTCCACAAAGCCCCACCTTCAACACTGGGGATTGCATTTCAATATGAAGTTTGAATGGAGACACACATCCAAACTATTTCAGGAACCATAACTGGATCTCTCTTCAAGCCAGTAGGTTCATTCTGGGGCTATCTTTATTTGAGAAGATTTTTTTTTCTTCAATGTGAACCACATATATTGAATAAAAAACAAAACAGAGTTAATACCTGTGATATTTTAACACATTGGATGAGAAGAAAGTTGAAAACGAGTTCTGCCATGTAAATATAATTTAAGTAAAATGCTTTTTGAAGGAGCAATGTGAATGACTAGAGTTAGGAAAAAGCAAACATTTGGGAAATTTTGGACTTAGGTCTTGTGAAGTATAGTTTGATTCTTTCTTTTTTTTGTAGTTTGATTCTTGGCATTAGTGGAATGAGAAGAAGTTCAAAAGAACCTCGTTAGAAATTTCTGAGTTTCAGTGAATCTGGTGAGCTAGCTTTGGTTTGAATGGAAGGGTAGAATTGTAAAGAAATGAGATATTTAACAATCATGTCATAGGCTTTAGAGACAGAGAGTCTACCAAAAATTCATAGAAATGCTCAACCAGAAAATCTGCCTTTTCCCCTTACATTTAATAATTGCAAAGTGTAAATGTAATTTGCAGTGAATGTTTATATGTCATTAATGTTTTTTTAGTTAAGAAATAAAAAATAAAAGGGAAATAAGGAAGAGCTGACTCATATAATATTAGATATGTATGAAGTGTTCTTTGGAGTTGGCTTAAAGGAATCCAAAAGGACAACACATATCAAAACATGACACCAGAAGGGTGAAAAGTATTTAAAAGCCTAATCACTATAAATCATGCAATAGTTTCCATTTTTCTCAAATGTACAAGAATGTATTGAAAATAAATTACAAAGTTCTATGGCTTCAATGGAGTTTCATTCAGAGAAGGGGGAAAAGCCCTTTGTAAAATATGGAAACCATCTTGAGTTAAACAAATGCCAGAAAAATTATAATTGTAAAAATAAGATGTCGACTATCGTTATTACAGTGGCTGTGTTGTTTCCAATAACAATTTGGCATTTTATTTAGTCTGTAACAATCTACAATTGAAATATAAAATAAAGATTTTTCTTTTATTTCCTTCTGAAGTTCTGTGCCAAACTAAGCAGAACTGAATGAAACATCTGTGGGTGATTAAAACAAGCTTTCCTATGGAGTTCTGAATAGAAAGTAAACATGGATTTTATCCATAGTCAACAGCATTTACAAATGTAAAGAGAGGAAGCTACTGAGTTTTTGAAGAATGAGCTGCTAGACAGGAAATAGAAGTATGGAACGGCAGATGGTGATAATTAGTTCCATACGGTAAAAGGCTTCCATAAAAAAAAAAATGACAATGAGCTGCTCTGGTTGGGTGATATTTTATTGAAGCAATCTTTGTGTCTTGTTTCCTATCTTTGTCTTTTGAGAATAGTCTCATCTCCAAGAGCTAAACAAATGTGACTAATGTACGTGAGGGATTTTCTTTTTTGAATCTACGTTGGCTCTCATGAGTGAAATGACCCTTCCTTAGGGGTCACCCAGACTGATGAAGCACCCTCCTGGATGCCCAGACATCTCTTGTACCTGAGATTTTAAATTTTCCAATCTTTCCTGCTTAACTTTATTTTGGGTCAATCACAGTTTCCTGACTTCTTGAGAATATGTCATGGAGAATATGTCCAGACTGCCTGGATTTGAGTTCTGCCTCCCCAACTTACTAGCTGTGAAAACTCGGGGCATCACCTAAACTTTCCATGCCTCAGTTTTCTCATCTGTACAATAGGGACAGTTATTAATATAATGCCAGCCTGAGTGTATTACACCACCTAATAGTAGAATTGTTGTAAAGATGAAAATGAATGAATATATGTAAAACATGTCTACCAGTGTTACCTGGGAAGTTATTAAAAATGCACATTCTAGGGCCTCACTCTAGAGCTACTGAATCAAAATCTCTGCACTTTCTTGATCACATACTACTGGTCATAAAGAAAAGGTTTCCGATATTTACTTTCCCTATGCTTGTTCGTGTATTTAGTAATCTACATATTGTTTGAATGTAGTTTATACATTTTATAACACACACAAGATAGACATTTAAAAAGAGTGAGATAATAGCAAAGACATGGAATCAACCCAAATGCCCATCAATGATAGACTGGATAAAGAAAATGTGGTACGTATACACCATGGAATACTATGCAGCCATAAAAAGGAATGAGATCATGTCCTTTGCAGTGACATGAATGAAGCTGGAAGCCATTATCCTCAGCAAACTAATGTAGGAACAGAAAACCAAACACTGCATGTTCTCATAAGTGGGAGCTGAACAATGAGAACACATGGACACAGGGAGGGGAAGAACACACACTGGGACCTTTTGGCGAAGGGTGAGGGAAGTGAGAGCATTAGGAAAAATAACTAATGCATGCTGAGCTTGATACCTAGGTGATGGGTTGACAGGTGCAGCAAACCACCATAGCCCACATTTACCTATGTAGCAAACCTGCACATCCTGCACATGTACCCTGGAACTTAATAAGAATAAGATAAAAAATAAGTTTAGGCTGATATGGTGAGAGGATCACTTCAGACCAGGAGTTCACGACCAGCCTGGGCAACATAGTGAGACCCTGTCTCTACAAAAAATAAAAAAAGTAGCTGGTGTGGTGGTCTGGCAGTGTGTGCCATGGTCTCAGCTACCCAGGAGGCTGAGGCGGGACGATCACTGGGAGGCCAGTGGTGCAGTGAGCCGTGATTGCGCCACTGCATTACAGCCTGGGTGGCAGAGTGAGACCCTGTCTCAAAAAAATTAAAAAAAGAAAAAGCATAAAAAGTTTAGATGTCTTTTTCTTGTATTCTGGGGGCAAGGATTTGGAGGTCACTGATTGAGAATGTTTTCTGAGTTGAACCAAACTGAAAGGAGGAGTTCTAAATTCCACTGGCCAAGATCTTCTGCAATGACAGCAACATAATGCCAGCGCTTTACTAACCAGTATCTCCATTCCTCATGCACATGCCAATGCCAAATGTGAAATTCTGTGCCCAGTTCCTTATGTTTTGCATTTCAGCCATCTTTTTGTTTACTTTTATCCCTTTGCTTTGTGTACTTTTTAATATTGCCAACCAACTCAGTATTTGCAGTTGTGACCTTGACAGTATTCAAAACTGTCTGTTCTTGGCCAGAAATATCTGTGGCTTTCAGAAAGATAAAGCAAACTTTGTGTATTTTTTTTTTTTAAATTTTTAATTTTTGAGGGTACATAGTAGGTGTATGCATTTATGGGGTACATGAGGTGTTTGATGCAGGCATGCAATGTGAAATAAGCACATCATGGAGAATGGGGTAGCCATCCCCTCAAGCACTTATCCTTTGTTTTACAAACAATCCAATTATACTCTTTTACTTATTTTTTAAATTTATATTTGTTCTATTTTATTTTATTTTTTTGAGACGGAGTCTCGCTCTGTCGCCCAGGCTGGAGTGTAATGGCATAATCTTGGCTCACTGCAACCTCCACCTCCCAGCTTCAAGCAATTCTCCTGCCTCAGCCTCTTCCCCAGGTGGTAGGGACTACAGGCACCCACCACCGTGCTGGGCTAATTTTTGTATTTTTAGTAGAGGCAGGGTTTCACCATGTTCGCCAGGCTGGTCTCAAACTCCTGACCTCAAGTGATCCGCCCACCTTGGGCTCCCGAAGTGTTGAGATTATAGGCGTGAAACACCGCTCCTGGCCTCTTTTGGTTATTTTTAAAACTCTGTATTTTTAATTGTTGAGAAAGGTTTCCTTACTCCCACCTTATTTCTATTTTCTTCCCAACTGGCAGAGACTGTAGCAGCTTTCTTTGTTCTTGGTGGCTGGTGGCCCTGACTCAGTTACACTACATGAGTGGGCACAGATGTTAAACTTCTATTCTCTCTCACAGCCTTTCTCTAGCTTTATATTTTGCCATTACTTTCAATGGCAAAAATCACAATTACTTTTGCACCAACCTAGTAATTACCCAGGGTGGTAACAGCTCTTAAGAACACACTCTGTCACCTTGAAATCAAGTGGGTGTTAGCGGAAAATTCAGGCAAGGTCTTAAAGATGTTGTTTCTTTCAGCTGTGAGTAGTGAGGGAGAATTTGAACATGACAGTTCTTGATTGTAATGATATTTAGATGATGGATTCCCGTTACCCTGCATAATGTGTGATGTTGACATTTTATTCAAACATGTAATCCTTGTCATTGAGTGTGGAAAGGAGAGAGATTGCTACCTGGAGTAGGGGCAATACAGGATGGCACTACAGAGAAATGACATAAAGCCCTAAATAATAGCAATGATCATTCTTCACTTCTTGTCATTTCATTTTTAGAGTTCACATGATATTAGAGCTTGTGTGGCACTATCTTCATGATTCTAGGTAGCTGCTGTGGTTCTGAGCAATGTTTAGGGCATACATTATTATACAGATGCATTCAGTACCCATGAACATTGATTATATTTGGTTAAAATTTTTGATTCCTGTCCTTAGAATCACATCTTGTAATCAGAAGAACTTCATTGTTGAATTATTTGTAGGTAATCTTGCATTTGGGTTATAATGCATATTCTTTTACACTGTTAATTTGTTGGAGATAGAAAGAAATAATTACTGGCAAGCCATGGTGACTCACACCTGTAATCCCAGCACTTTGGGAGGCTGAAGTGGGTGGATCACCTGAGGTCAGGAGTTTGAGACCAGCCTGGCTGATATGGCAAAACCTCATCTCTACAAAAAATACAAAATTAGCTGTGCATGGTGGCACATACCTGTAATCCCAGTTATGCGGGAGGCTGAGGCAGGAGAATTACTTGAACCTGGGAGGTGGAGTTTGCATTGAGTGGAGATCACACCACTGCATTCCAGCCTGGGCAATAGAGTGAGACTCCATCTAAAAGAAAAAAAAAAATTGGAAAACATCCTGGCCTCTGTGTGAGGAATGATTTATAGGCTGGCAAGTGTGGAAGTGGGAGGACTAGCGAGAGAGCTATACCGTGGTCTATACAGTGGTCTAGAGGAGCAATGAGAGTGGCTTGGATTCAGGCAGTAGCAACAAAAGTAGAGGAAAGTGGTCAGATTCATGATATAGATTGTTCCTTGGGTTTGTTCATGAGTATGTGTGGTTGGTAATGGAAAGAAAGGAGCAATATATGACCCTAGGGTTTCTTTGCTATGGTAATGTATTACCTGAGCTGGGAAGGATTAAAGTTATTCAGAATATGGAAGACGTAGCTCTGATCATTTGAGGTTTTAGGTTAGTGGAGTTGGCAGTAATGGTAGTTACAATCCACTTCTTTTTTTTTTTTTTTAACAAAAGTTTATTCCTTAATCTGGGAAAACCATGGGTTCAGTTCCTAGAAGGCTCACTTAGTTTTGCCCTATTTCATTGGTGGGATGGGGAGGGTCTCTGTCTCTGAAAGAACTTGCCAGTTGTTACAAAAGAAAAAGTGTGTGAATGGATTGGTGAAAATCCACCACTATGCTTGGCTAACAACACAGAGCAGTACCTTACTATTGCTAATGAGTTGAGGATGTAATATAAAAGAAATTATGCAGAAAAATTTTAAGAAAATAAATATTTATACTAAGTAATTAGGGCTTGCTGTAATAAATTCAAACAATATGAAAGTAGGAATTGCAATTTTTTCTCTCCTAATTCAGTGCCCCAGAAGTGACCTCCATCAGCAATTGGAAGTTTCCCTTCCGGGCACCTATCTATGTATCCTTATTCCCAACCTTCTCTACACATACACATAAAATAATATAGTTTAACAGGTTTTCTTTGGATAAAAATGGAACCATATTAGTTATCCACTGCCATGTAACAAATTTTCCTAAAATATAGCAGTTTAAAAGAACAAACATTTATTGTCTCACAGTTTCTTTGAGTCAGAATCAGGCTGTGGCTTAGTGGAATTGTCTGCCTCAAGGTGTCTCATGAGGTTGCATTTAGGGTTTGGGCCAGGGCTGTGGTCTCATCTGAAGGCTCTACTGGGTAAGGATCGGCTTATGAGCTCACTCATGTGATTGCTGGCAGGATTCAGTTCTTTGTGAGACTGTTGGATTGAAGGCCTCAGTTATATGCTACCTGTTGGACAAAGTCCTCCTTCGGTTCTTTGCTACACAGGGCTCTCTGGCCTCCATTACAGTAAGCAAGAAGAAACTGCCATCTCTTTGTACATCTAATAGTAGAAGTGATATTCCATTACTTTTGCCGTATTCTATTAGAAGTGAATCACTAGGTTCAGCCAAGACTCAAGATGAAGGGATCACACAAAGGTATGGATATGGGATCACTGGGGGCCATCATAGAGACTACCTCCCATATGGATCATAGTATATACATAGATATGCAACTTGAGTTTTTCACTGAATGATGTGCTCTAAATATCTTTCCAAGTTAGTATATATAGATCTGCCTTAAGTTCTTTTAAATTGTTTTGTATGGATGTATCACAATTTATATAATAATATTCCACTGGGTAAAATTTAAATTGTTTTTATTATTTTAGAGTGAATACCACATATATTTCCTAGACATTAGTGCAAACTTTTAAAAGTATAATTCTTACAAATGTGTTACTGGACAAAAGGTAGGCATATTTTAAACTGTGGTAGAAATTGCTAGATTGCCCTATAAAAAGATTACACTAGTTTAAAATTTTTTCAAGAATGTAAGAGATTGCCATTTCCCACACACTCACCTGTGCTGGATGTTAATAATCATTTGAAATGTTTGCCAGTCTGTTAAAAGTGGCATTTGATTGTTTTCATTCCCATTTCTTTTACTAATATTGAAATTGAATACCTTTTCCTATGCTTATTTGCCATTTGTATCTCATTTTTCCTAATTTCCTGTTGTTTGTCTTTGAATTTTGCTCATGAAGTAGTTCATTGTACCAACCAACCTTCCTCCCTCCCTCTCTCTCTCTCCTTCTTTCTTTCTCTCTTTCTCCCTTTCTCTCCCTTTCTTTCTCTCTGTCTCTCTCTCTCTCCCTTCCTTCCTTCCTTCCTTCCTTCCTTCCTTCCTTCCTTCCTTCCTTCTTTCCTTTCTTTCTTTCCCTTGTCACACTTTACATAACAAGGCTTATTAGAGGTGACACTTACCTTAACAAACTTAGGTCAATTACACCCTTACCCTAACCAACTGAGGTCAATTGCACCTTTACCCTAACTAACTTAGGTCAGTTGCACACTCTGGCAGGCCCTGCTCTTACTCGGCATTTTTTTTTTCCCATCTGTATTAGTTTCCTATTGCTGTTGTAACAGATTAACACACATTTAGTAGCTTAAGCGATACAAATTTATTCTCTTACAGTTCAGGGAATCAGAAGTCCTAAAATCAAGGTGTCCACTGGGCTGGTTATTTCTGGAGGCTCTTGAGTGAATCTATTTCCTTGCCTTTTCCAGTTTCGAAAGGCTGCCTGCATTCTTTGGCTCATGGCCCCTTCCTGTATCTTTAAATTTCTCTGACTCTGACCTCCCTGTCTCCCTCTTACAAGGGACCCCTGTGTTTACATTGGGTGCACCAGATAATGCAGGACACTCTTCCCAGTTCAAGATTCTTAATCACACCTGTAAAGTCCCCTTTATCATGTAAAGTCACATATTCACTGGTTCTGGGACTTGGGCGTCTTTGGAGTGGTGGGGGTTGGGGGAAGGGCATTACTTAACCTCCACACCATCTAACATATGATATATTTTACCTATTTATGCTATTATTGTCTGTATTCCCCCTTCATCCCAATCATCACTAGAATGTAAATTCCAAGAGAGCATGATTTTTTTTTTTCTTTTTGAATCCTCATCATTGAGAAGAATAAGAATAAGAATAGTATATAGAATAGTATAAGTATAGTAATAAGAATAGAATATTGGTTTTCAATTTATATTTTTGAATCAATAAAAGAATAAATGAATAAAATAATCCAGACTGATGACTTTTGGGATTAGATCTTAAACTATCCTTTCTATTTATTTTGTGCTTATTAGTAGGTTTGTGTTTTATGTCCTTGAGTTAAGCTGAATCATTTTTATTATCCTAAAAGTCATTCATTTTATCTAGAGTTTGGTTTTATTGCAACCTAATATTATTGATTATTTTATGTTTAAAATTTCTTTCATATTTGTGAGTATGACCAATTTTTCAATTTCAACCTGTTTATTTGGGTTTTATTTCTTATTTTCTTAATTATACTTAACAGATTTATTTTATTGGTGTTTTGAAATGACAGATTTTGGGTTTATTTTCAAGTGTGCTTTTTAAAAAACTAATTTCTACTTTTATCTTGATTAATTATTCCCTCTTTATTTTGACTAATTTTGGTTTTACTTCTAGCTTTTAGAGTTGTATGTTTGTTTTATTTATTATATGTCTTTATCTTATTTTTTTTAGCTTTTAGGTTTAGGGGTACATGTGCAGGTTTGCTACATAGGCAAATGCATGTCATGGGGATTTGTTGCACAGATTATTTCATCACCCAGGGATTAAGCCTAGTACCCAATAGTAATTTTTCCTGATCATCTCTTTCCTCCCACCCTCCACTGTCAGGTAGGCCCCAGTGTCTATTGATTCCCTCTTTGTGTCCATGTATTCTCATCATTTAGCTCCCACTTATGAGTGAGAACATACAGCATTTGGTTTTCTGTTCCTGCATTAGTTTGCTAAGGATAATGGCTTCCAGCTCCATCAATGTTCCTGCAAAGGACAGGATCTTGTTCTTTTTATGGCTGCATAGTATTCCATGGTGTATATGTACCACATTTTCCTTATCCAGTCTACCATTGAGGAGTACTTATGATTCCATGTTTTTACTATTGTGACTAGTGCTGCAACTAACATATGCATGCATATGTCTTTGTGACAGAACAATTTATATTCCTTTGGGTATATATCCAGTAATGGGATTGCTGGGTCCAATAGTAGTTGTTTTTAGCTCTTTGAGGACTTGCCACATTGTCTTCCACAATGGTTAAACTAATTTACACTCCCATCAACAGTGTGTAAGCATTCCACTTTCTCTACAACCTCGCCAGCATCTGTTACTTTTTGACTTTTTAATAATAGCTATTCTGGTATATCTTGTTTTTTAAAAAATTAATTTAAGGCATCCTCCTCTGAAAGCCAAAGTGGCATTCATTTTGATATGCGGTGCTTTCACTGTCATTCATTTCTTAAAAAAAAAAAAAAACAAAACCCTTTTTACTATAGAAAATTTTATACACAAAAGTAGACATGCCCAATAAGAAATTGTGGATCTCTTGAAATGACGTAATAGAAAGTACACAACACTAGAATATTGAAGTCCTGGTTTTATTCTACCAGTGTCAACAAATATGGTCAATTTTGTTTATCCCTACCTTTCAGGATTATTTTAAAGCAAAGCCAGACATTTTACCTGCAGGTATGTCTTCTTTTTGCATCTCTAAGATTCAGACTTTTAAGTAAACATTATCTCCAAAGGAAAAGTGACAAAATTTCTTACATCATTTAATAGCCAGTCAGTATTTACATTTTCCCACTTATCTCATGAATGTCTTTTTAATAGTTGGTTTGTTTGAATCAGCACTTAAATAAGGCCTGTATGTAGCATTTAGTTGACACACCTCTTTCCATCTGTAACAGTCCTTCTTTCCTCTTCTCATTCTGTTTTTACTTTTTTTGTGTGAAAAAATAAGGCATTTGTACTGTAAAATTTCCCAATTCTGGACTTGCCTAATTGTGTCCTCATGGTGTTGTTTAACATGTTCCTCTATCCCTGTATTTCCTGTAAACTGGTGGTTACAACTAAAGACTTGATCATACTCAGATCTGAGTTGAAGATTTTTGGCAAGAATCTCTCATTAGGTGGTGCTGTGCCGTTTGTCTTACATCATATTAAGAGACCCACAATGTCTGTTTCTCTTCTTATGATATTAACATTGATCAATGGGGTAGATGTTTCGAGTGTGATTCGTCCATTATAGGGTTCCTCATCAGTCTTACCTGATGGTTTTATCAGTCATCCTTGATCATTGCCCAGACAGTTTATGTCATTGAGGGTTGCAAAATGCTGAGTTCCAATTCTGTTATTTCTTTATAGCAACTAAATGTTTACCCTAAAATAAATTTCACAGAGAAGGGCAGGATAAATTTTTGAATATTTTATTTAACATTTTCAGTGTAATGAATTGGTGCTCTAGAAACCTCTAGAACAGACCACTTTTATAGTATTATTACAAATACATAGATTTTAATGTGTTTGATGTGTTTCAGTCCATTGTGGTCAGTACTTTTTTGATGTTCATGTTGTCCCATCTTTGACCACTGGGGGCGTTAGGTTCTTTCCATGTGACCCTTGTGGTCTTTGATAGCTTTCTTTCTTTCTGGTACAGGAAGATGTCTGTCTGTTACCTTGTACAGTTCCTGCTCCAGATCCGAATCTGTTGTTTCCCCAAGACGTTCTGGTTCTTATTACTGGGAGACATCATTAATTTCTAAATAGTCTATAATTTCGTTCTTAGATGTTGAGTTACTCAGAAGAGTGTTTTAAGATTTCTTTTCTTTTCTTTTTTTCTTTTTGAGATGGAGTCTGGCTCTGTCACCCAGGCTGGAGTGCAACGATGCGATCTCAGCTCACTGCAACCTCCGCCTCCTGGGTTCAAGCAATTCTCCTGCCTCAGGCTCCCTAGTAGCTGGGATTACAGGTGCAAACCACCATGCCTGGCTAATTTTTTGTATTTTTAGTAGAGATGGGGTTTCAACATGTTGGCCAGGCAGAACTCGAACTCCTGACCTCAACTGATCCATCCACTTCGGCCTCCCAAAGTGCTGGGATTACAGGAGTAACCCACTGTACCCAGCCTGTTTTAAGATTTCTAAGTGGTTAGTTTTTCTGATTTGTATTTGTTGTTAATTTCTTCATTTGATTGCCCTGTGATCAAAGAATGTGGCTGCATGATTTTCATTATAAATTATCATTAGATTAATTTAAAAAGTTTTATGAACATTTGAAAAGAATTCCATAGAGCTATTGAATTAATTCTTTAATAATTATTCATAAACAGTACTCATTTTTGTTTACTTATTCTGTAGAATTTTGAGAGAGCTGTGTTAAAAACAACTGCTCTTCTAGTGGTTTTCAATTCCTTTATTATTTATTTATTTCTTATTTATTTATTTATTTATTTATTTTGTGAGACGGAGTTTTGCTCTTGTTTCCCAAGCTGGAGGGCAATGGAGTGATCTCGGCTCACCACAACCTCTGCCTCCGGCGTTCAAGTGATTCTCCTGCCCCAGCCTCCCAAGTAGCTGGGATTATAGGCATGCGCCACCACGCCCAGCTAATTTTGTATTTTTAGTAGAGATGGGGGTTTCTCCATGTTGGTCAGGCTGGTCTCAAACTCCTGACCTCAGGTGATCCGCCCGCCTTGGCCTCCCAAAGTGCTGGGATTACAGGCGTGAGCCACTGTGCCCAATTCCTTTATTTCTAAAAATATATTTTGGTTTGTTTGTTTTGAAGGAATGTTATTTGGGTTTATAACATTAGGGTCTAGGTAGAAAGTCTAATTATTCTCATCATAAGTTGGATAATTTGAAACAATATAAAATTAAATGTTCTTCTCTTTATTAAGGATTAAATCACACAGAGCACAAACTTAGATTTTTGCTGTTGTAAAAAAGGGTTTGGATTTTCTTGGTAGCTCTAGGAGGAATTGGAGGTGTCATTTTTATGGGAGTTGGATTGCTAGTTCATGTATGCGATAATTAATGGTATAGTGAAATGCAAATAGTTGGCTGAATAAATAAAGGAGAAATTCCTGGAGAGTGGCCAGTATAGTTATTATTGGTTGTACACATTTTCTTTGAATGCTACTCCTTGGTAACCTGGTAGTCTCAAGAAAATAAAGAGATTTTCAGAACCTGAGTGCAATAAGGATGCTTGTGGGCTGTGCCTTTTTCTTTCCTGGAATGCTGTGAAATTCCAAGAGTATCTGCATTCGGAAGGTCCAGTGCATTATCTGAACATCCATGGTAAGGACAGCCTCACTTGTGCCAAGAAGAGATGTGAGACAGGCAGTGTTCACGTGAGATTTCAACACATGGTTGTGGCCTAGCAAAGACAGCCTGCCACCTATGAGGTTTTCTTTCATTTCAACTGTTTAAAAATACCATTTCACGCATTCTTTCATTTCATTAATGAAATGCTATGCTTCGAACCCAGGGGCCTGCCTGCCAGGTGGAGCTACAATTATGCCTGGGCAATCTGCAGCTGTGCTTAGTTATAAAGGTTTAACTAAAGCAAATAGAATTGGAGTTGCTTTTATGCATCTCATAATATTTCCCCAAATTAGTACATTTATATGACAGTAAAATAGTTTCTAAAAAGATTACTGGCATTAAATTATTATTATTTTTAGCCAAGACATTGAAAACTTGGTGCTAAAAAAAGACCTCTTTTGGGGTTATCGTTTCACAAAACAAACCCCCAAATTATCCCTTTGTTTTCTTGGAAACCATGTACTTCCACCTCTTTCTTGACTCCTTTCTTTTTCCCCACCCACTACCGCAATTATTGGCAGATCCTATGGTTCTGAGTTTGAAATAGATCCAGGAGGCAGCTACTCCTCACCTCCTGACTATGACAGCCAAGTCCAGGCTGCAGCATCTCTTGCCTGGACTCTGCTGCGGTAGCCTTCTATCAGGGTTCCTGCTCCTGCTTCCCTTCACCGATGTGTTCTACAGCCAGCCACACCCATCTCTTAGAAAGGTAAATCCGGCTGCGCCTCTCCTCTGCTCAAAGCCTACTTTGCTGTTTCCTTTCACTTAGAATAAAATCTAGTGTTGTTGCCATGGCCCGTCAGGCTGGGATCTGTCTAGATACCTCTAGATCTCTGTTGTCATCTCTCCACTCTTCCCTTGGCTGCTTCCACCCCAGCTGCACCTGCCTCCCTGCTAGTCTTTGGGCACAGCGAGCACGATTCCACCTCAGGGTTTTTGCACAGGCTGTTCCCATCACCTGGAATATCTTCCTGCACACATGTGTAGTTTCCACACAGATCTCACCTTATCTGAGAGGCCTTTCCTAAAATGGCCTAGTTACTGTCTGTCTCCTTATCTGGATTCAGTTCTTGTTAGCTCTTATTAGTATGATAGCATGTCTCTAGTCATGCAGATAAGAGTTCTAAGAGAGCGGCTGCGTGCAGTGGCTCATGCTTGTAATCCCAGCTTTTTGGGAGGTGGAGAAAGGTGGAGTCAGAGACCAGGGTGGCCAACGTGATGAAACTCCGTCTGTATTAAAAATACAAAAATTAGCCTGGCATGGTGGTACATGCCTGAAATCCCAGCTACTTGGGAGGCTGAGGCAGGAGAATCGCTTGAACCTAGGAGGCGGAGGTTGCAGTGAGCCGAGATCATGCCACTGCACTCCAACTTGACTGACAGAGCAAGACTCTGTCTCAAAAAAAAAAAAAAAAAAAAGAGTTCTAAGAGAGCATAGATTGGCTGGGTGTGGTGGCTCACACCTGTAATCCCAGCACTTTGGGAGGCCGAGGCAGGCGGATCACCTGAGGTCAGGAGTTCGAGACAAGGCTGGCCAACGTGATGAAACCCCATCTCTATTAAAAATACAAAAATTAGCCTGGCATGGTGGTGCATGCCTGTAATCCCAGCTACTCGGGAGGCTGAGGCAGGAGAATTGCTTGAACCTGGGAGGCAGAGGTTGCAGTGAGCACAGATTGCACCATTGTAGTCCAGCCTGGATGACAGAGCTAGACTCTTGACTCAAAAAAAAAAAAAAAAAAAAATGTAGATTGTGTTTTGTTCATGCTGCATTTCCGTGTTGAGGAGAGTGCCAGCCACACCATAGATGTTCAGTCAATGTTTGTGAAATGCATACATGAAGGTCAGTGTCTGTCGAGTCTCCTGCACTTGGACTTGGTGCCCTAGTTCTGAGAAAGTCACAGCCCACATTCATGCTTCCGAAAAGCCAGCTAGAGCCAGCCAGAGCCACTTCTGTATGGGATTATCATCTTACAGTGTGCAGAATGGCCTGTTGAATAATAGTTTCTCACATTTGCTCCATGTCCTAGGATTTATAAGCCCTTCCCACATGCTATAGATTGAATGTGTCCCCTCTAAACTCACGTGTTGAGGCTCTACTCCCCATTATGGTGGTGTTTGGAGGTGAGCTTTTGGCAGGTAATTCGATTTGGATGAGTCAGGGGGGTGGAGTCCTCATGATGGGATTGGTGCTCATAGAAAAGGATGAAGAGAGCAGAGTTCTCTGCCATGTGAGGGCACGGCAAGAAGACGGCTGTCTGCAAATCAGGAAGAGAGTCTTCACCAAGAATTGGAGCAGGCTGGCCGTCTGAACTTAGACTTCCTAGCCTCCAGAACTGTGAGAAATAAATGTTGTTTAAGCCCCTCAGCCTATGGTATCCTGTTACAGTAGCTCAAGTTGACTAAGATGTCACATATGATTACACTGAATTTTCACAATTATTTTTCTCATTTTATTTTAATTAATTATTTTTAAATATTTATTTATTTATTTATTTTTTACAGAGTCTCACTCTGTTGCCCAGGCTGGAGTGCAATGGTGTGATCTCGGCTCACTGCAACCTCCACCTCCAGGATTCAAGTGATTCTCCTGCCTCAGCCTCCCAAGTAGCTGGGGCTACAGGTGTGTGCCACCATGCCCAGCTTATTTTTTGTATTTTTAGTAGAGATGGGGTTTCGCCGTGTTGGCTGGGCTGGTCTTGAACTCCTGACCTCAAGTGATCCACCTGTCCCGGCCTCCCAAAGGGCTGGGATTACAGGCGTGAGCCACTGTGCCAGGCCTATTTTATAGTTTTTGAGACAGAGTCTCTCTCTCTGTCGCCCAGGCTGGAGTGCAGTGGTGTGACCTCGACTCACTGCAACCTCTGCCTCCCGGGTTTAAGCAGTTCTCCTGCCTCAGGATCCTGAGTAGCTGGGATTATAGGTACCTGCCACCACACCCAGCTAATTTTTGTATTTTTAGTAGAGACGGGGTTTTACCATGTTGGCCAGGCTGGTCTCAAACTCCTGACCTCAGGTGATCCACCTTCCTCGGCCTCTGAAAGTGCTGGGATTACAGGCATGAGCCAATGCACCTGGCCATTTTTCTGATTTCGGAAGTGAGAAAATAGAGACTCAAATGATGTGGCAGAGTTGGGATTTAAACCCAGGTTTTTAGTTGCAGAGGGCTTCTGGCTTCCTTCAAACAAATAAAAAGATGTGTGGGCTCTTTTGATCTAGATAGTCTTTTGAGCATTTTAAGGAAGTTGACACTTTTTATTTGTGAAGAATTACTTTAGGCATTAAAGCTTATAGCCATTGGGATTTGTGGTAGTCCTAGTTATTTAAAACCGTCTCTAGCAAGAAAGAAGGTACAAAGAGCATACGCCGAGGGTGGGTTAGGCTGTGCCCACTTGCTGACAGCATGGCCGGTGCATTCTAAGCAGGGGCATTCCGAAGGCGAGGTGAGAGTTCCACATCTCTTAAGGCTCAGCTTATGATGTTGTACAAAGTCACGCCCATCACGGTCAGATTGGTCCTGTAATCAGAATAGGTCCCAGGAAAGGCTAGACTTAAAGAGAGGTGAAGTAGACTCTACCTTTTGACAAAGAGGTGGTGAGGTCACACTGCAAAATGTATGTTGTAGCCAGCCTTGGCGACACAATCTACCCCCAAAAATCATTCTGAAAAACCATCATAATTGCATCACAAGGAGAGAATAGAGAGCTTTATAAGATGGTGATGAGACTCACACTATTGAAAATTATGGGCTTTCTTTGGTGTACTAGATATTTTCTTTCTTTTTATGAGACAGAGTCTTGCTCTGTTGCCCAGGCTGGAGTGCAATGGCACCATCTTGGCTCACTGCAACCTCTGCCTTCTGGGTTCCCACAATTCTCCTGCCTTAGCCTCCCGAGTAGCTGGGATTGCCGGCATGCACCACCATGCCTGGCTAATTTTTGTGTTTTTAATAGAGACAGGGTTTCACCATGTTAGGCAGGCTGGTCTTGAACTCCTGGCCTCAAGTGGTCTGCCCGCCTTGGTCTCCCAAAGTGCTGGGATTACAAGTGTGAGCCACGGGGTCCTGCTGGTGTACTGGATTTTGAAGAAAGGTGTCACCTCTGAATAGTACCCTTCTCATTGGGCACACCAGTAGGTCCAAGGGATTATTGTTCCTGTTAATTGTGGCAATATTGATAACACTTTTGAAAGAAAGAGTAAAAACTAAATTGTGGAATCCAGCTGAATTCTCCATATTTTATGTAGGTAGCTAATATTTTTATTTTGCAACAGGATTCAATGAAACTGGTATTATACCATTTGTCACAAGGAAGCTTTGACAACAATGTGTAGAGCGATTATTACCATTCATTTCCATTAGAATAAAATTCAAGATAATATTAGAATCTGTGTTACTAATACATGATCTTGCCATGTCTGCTAAATCTAGAAATTGACCTGTTGTTAGGGTATAGTGGCCTTTCTAATTACAAAAGTAATAACTATACAGTTGGTTTTAAATTTATTATTTATTTATTTTTTTGTTTCCAGTGAGGTTAGATACATTTATTATTTCTTTTTAACATTTAGAAGTACTTCTTGCCACCGGGCCTGGTGGCTCGTGCCTGTAATCCCAACACTTTGAAAGGCTGAGGCGGGAGGATCACTTGAGCCCAGGAGTTTGAGACCAGCCTGGGCAACATAGCAAGACTTTGTCCCTCTGAAAACAAAAAACAATAAAACAAATTACCCAGGTATGGTGGCATGCACCCGTAGTCTCAGGTGCTTAGGAGGCTGAGGTGGGAGGATCACTTGAGCCCAGGAGTTCGAGGTTGCAGCAAGCTGTGATTGCACCACTGGACTCTAGCCTGAGCAACAGAGTAAGACCCTGTCTCTAAAAAATACAAAAAATAAAAATAAAAGAAAAAACACTTCTAGCACATTTCTAGGCACATGGGAAACCCGGAATAAATTTTTGCAACTGTTGGATATTATATCTACAATATCAGCTTGTTTTGTTCTAGAAACTTTTTTTTATGGGGAACAAATAATGTGATTAGGCCGGGCATGGTGGCCCACGCCTGTAATCCCAGCACTTTGGGAGACCGAGTGGATGGATCACTTGAGGTCAGGAGTTAGAGACCAGCCTGGCCAACATGATGAAACCCCATCTCTACTAAAAATACAAAAATTAGCCAGGCATGGAGGTGGGCACCTATAGTCCCAGCTATTCTGGAGGCTGAGGCAGGAGAATCACTTGAACCTGGGAGATGGAGGTTACAGTAAGCCGAGATCGCACTATTGCACTCCAGCCTGGGTGATAGAGCCAGACTCCATCTCAAAAAAAAAAAAAAAAAAAGGGAGAAACAATGTGATGAACTGTAACTGTGGTCTTACCAGGCACCACCTTTCTTACAGGCATATGCAAACTATATGAATATAGTCTAGCCATTGTTGTAACTTTTACTTTATCACTATAATTTTTAATTTTTGACACCCTCATCTCATGTTTTAATTTCTGACCCTATCCCGTCTCCCCCAGTTCACTCTCCACTGCTTGGCAGGACACTCCGTCTGGAATTGCTGAGTTAACAACTTCCTCTGCTGTGATCATGAAATTCTGATCCTTCCCCTCACGAGAGAACTTTCTGTGAATTCTATGCCCATATGCCACATATTCTCATTTTGCTTCTGAAGTGAGTTCCAGACACGTGACAAATGTGGTCAAACTATTTACGGCAAATGTCCACAGGAGCATTCAAACTAAGCAACTGGGAAACGGGGGTTGATTCACAGAAAAGTTTCTGTTTGACTTGACTGTCATAAACAATGAGATCACAAAAGTAAATACTCCACATCTGGCTGTCTGGATTCTTACTTGCCTGGATATTTCTGGAAAGAAAGAAAGAAGCCATGTGGCTCAGTCAGCATCATGTTGTCCACATAATTATAATATTTTCTAAGAAGTAAAAAAAAAAAAATTTAGGGGTTGATTCTTTAAATAACTTTCACTCTCATGATATGTGGGCAGTCGTGGTGTTTGAATGAGTACAGTGTAGGCAAATTAAAGAGTTGGAGTATTTCAGTATGATATGGGGATACTTGTGGTAGAAACAAACACGTAATTATTAAGTTCATAGGTTACAATCTTGGCTTACAGCAAGAAAACAGTTGGTTAGCTGCCCCAGAATCTATAGTTGTCTTTTTTTTTAAATCTTGTCTTTTAATTAAATGATATTTTCTTAAGATGCCATTGAATTAAAAGAGAAAAGTGCTTGTCTACATTCAGAAATATTTCTCAGTATTCCATTTCATAATGAAGGTAGGTACAAGAATGCCAAATTGGTTATCTTCTTATGCTCTAACCAAACATTCAAGTAGTTAAAACTTTATGTGTAACCATTAGCTATGGAAATACGATTCAGTTAAATGTGAAGGAAAATAAAGAATTCTAATAATGGGCCTAAATATGTGTTAAAATACATATATTTTTCCTGAAATGTGTTTGCATTAGGGATAATCTATATTTGTTGATTTTTCAGCGTACTATTTGCACTTCAAATGTTTTTTTCTCTTATTATAATGCACAGCAATAAAAAGTAATATTATATTTGGAAGTGTGCTGGCAAGGGAAACTGGTGGAGTTAATCCAATAACTTGGAGTTCCTTGGAGAAAAGGCTCTATAGAAACACAAGGTATTATTATCAGTGTTATTGCTCTGTGGAGCTGGGAACCTGTCTGCCCTTTGTAAAAGCTAGCCATTTAAAAAGGAATGCAGAACTGCCATAGAATGAGCTGTGAATTTCATATTTTCAAAAAAATGTACACAACTAAGTAATAGAAAAAATTTATTAAAAGTTTCCTTTAAGAAAATGGCTTACGTAGATTTCTTATTATTGTTCTTCATTTTTGAAGCCGATGCTGTCAGTGATTATTTTCCAGGTATAACCTGTAAGTGAAAATTTCAATGCTTAGATACGGTATTATTGGTCAAACTGAAAATATGATCCTTTAAATTAGAATTTGTAACATATAGACTCTTGGGATTCAGATGAACACAGACTCCCAGATGTACAGAAGAATTTACAGTTTTACGTTAATATTGGAACTCTGTGAATAGGAATCATACACTTCTGTACCTTAACTGAGGGCGTGTCAGTATTAGGGAGGCCATAAGTGTAGCAGCTGAGAAGATCAGCTCTGACATTTAACTAGCCTCCATTCAAATCTTGACTTCTGGTCATGGGACCTTAACAAAGTCATTAATTTCTTCAACCCTCAGTTTCTTCATCTATAAACTCGGTATGTTGAAATCACATCAAAATCAGTGCCTTACACATAGATGAGTTCTCAGACATGGAGGCCATTGTCTCAATTAAATGTCACCATGATTCCAATTAAGGTTACCCTAGAACTGTACTTACAACTATTAACTCAATTGTTACCAAGATAATTATATAGTGTCTGCACACTTCAGATCGCTATCTTTTATTTTCTGCCATTGCTCTCTTTAGAGTATGAGAGAAAGGAGAGGTCATAGAAATTAATTCTCCAAATAGGAATGCTTTTACACTGTTGGTGGGAGTATAAATTAGTTCAACCATTGTGGAAGACAGCATGGTGATTCCTCAAGGATCTAGAACCAGAAATGCCATTTGACCCAGCAATACCCATTACTGGGTACATACGCAAAGGATTATAGACCATTCTACCATAAAGACACATGTGCACGTATGTTTATTGTAGCACTATTTACGATAGCAAAGACTTAGAACCAACCCAAATGCCCATCAATGATAGACTGGATAAAGGAAATGTGGCACATATACACCATGGAATACGGTGCAGCCATAAAAAAGAATCAATTCTTGTGCTTTGCAGGGACATGGACATCATCCTCAGCAAACTAACACAGGAACAGAAAACCAACCACCACATGTTCTCACTCATAAGTGGGAGTTGAACAAGGAGAACAGATGGACACAGGGAGGGGAACATCATACACTGGGGCCTGTCAGGAGGTGAGGGGAGGGGGAGGTAGAGTATTAGGACAAATATCTAATGCACCTGGGGCTTAAAACCTAGATGACGGGCTGGTAGGTGCAGCAAACATATTGGTTCCTCTTCTAGACAGTTTCACACTGTGGCACATGTATACCCATGTAACAAACCTGCACATTCTGCATATGTATCCCAGAACTTAAAAAAAGTTGCAAAAAAAATTAATTTTCCAGTTTCGAAGGTGAGAGGGAAGTTATTCATAAAATAAATATATGGCTTTGATGTAAGTTTTCACTGTATAAATATGATTTAAGGAAATGAGAAATGTAAGTTAAAAGCATATTGGCTAATTAGCCAGATACCTGCGTCTTTTTTTATTGCATCATTATGAATGCTGCATTACAAGTTCTTTCTTGGATATCATGTTGTAAATAATCTCTTTAGGGCCATATTTTCAAAACTACTCTAGCAGTATTTCAGCATTTATTTACCAGGTATATCTGCTTATTCCAGTCATTTTAATTGCCTTGTATTTAGTTATCTCACAAATCAAGAGGAAGTGTGCTTCAACTCTTCCTTCTGCAGATATGTGTCTTAGGAGAGGGTATTTTGGTATTCCCAGCTAACCTTAGATAAAAGAAATAGACATTACCCAAGTTCATTTGTGTATGTGGTCTTGTGCTTGAAAATTATTATGGGTGCAAACATTCTGCATTTCCAAATATGTTGAACATACTTAGGGTGTCAGGGTGATGGTTTAAAACTGCACTGACTCGATCACGAGGTCAGGAGATCGAGACCATCCTGGCTAACACGGTGAAACCCCATCTCTACTAAATATACAAAAATTGGCCGGGCGCAGTGGCGGGCGCCTGTAGTCCCAGCTACTCTGGAGGCTGAGGCAGGAGAGTGGCGTGAACCCGGGAGGAGGAGCTTGCAGTGAGCTGAGATCGTGCCACTGCACTCCAGCCTGGGAGACAGAGCGAGACTCTGTCTCAAAAAAAAAAGAAAAACAAACAAAAAACAGAAAACCAAGAAAACAAACAAACAAACAAAAAACTTGCCTTGACTCAGCCATATCTAACTACAGCTTTGATGAAAATACTGGGTTGATATTGGAAGCAATGGATTTTATTGCTATGGACTGCTCAGTAAGCATGTCTTTATTTAACTGAGAGAAGTGTGAACCCAATTCTTATTTCAAGGTGATATTTAAATGGGACTCAGGTGAAAACCTTACAGTAGCTACCTTTCACTCAAGACCAATGCATTCTCATTTCTTTTTCTTTTTTAGGAATATATGCTGGTTCCTTTTCTATACGATTTCACTCATGGCTCTCCATTTTTACATAGATACATACATACCCACATGTATTCCTTTACTATGTTCTTGTTATTCTCTTTTGTTAAATTATATATTTATTCATTATCTCTTGATTTTTCTCTTGTCTTCTCTCTGCTGGTGTCAAATGAATTCCTCTTTCTTCAGAAGCTCAGCTGGAAATGGATTAATGCAGCTGGAACACAACTACTGTGCTGTCAGGATGCCGGGGTGACCTCTGTATTTGAAAAATAAAAGAAGTGAAAAGTATCCAGCAGCTGAAAGTCAGGGGGAAAAAATCTTGATGCATCTTGTTCATTTCCACTGTGGAAGTGTTTGCTGCATCTCCGAGGTATCTTGTGAGGGAAAAGTCATAAACACACACACATACACACATACACACAAAAACCTTAAATGAAGATGAAGTGGTCAGGCAGAAATGCTGAGTCTGGGATATGTTTTAATACATTTCAAATTAGCAACTCACAAGGAACCTGGAATATTGAGGCGCATGCTTGATATGGCTAGAAATGTGACATTGTTCCTGCCCCATCCACTTATATTGTATTATTTCCAGCAGTGAAAACCACCTCAAAAATTCATCTTCCATAGATAAAACGGGTTCACGTTTCTAGCCATCCTTAATCAATGTCAGGCTGTGATAGTCGGTCATTACATGGGTATCCTCGCTGTTGAGGCCAACAGCAACTGAACTAGGACTGAAAGGATGTCCATATTTTCTCCTGCTGGGCCACTTGCTTGCCAAGAGTATTTTTTTCCATGACTAATATTCAGTAAAATATCTGATAGTTAAAAACAAGATTGCTTAGCTTTGCAATTGTTATTAAATTCTTTTCCTGGGCTATAATGCATAGGCTTTGATCTAAAGTCCTACCGTTGCTAGAAGGACTCGTATGATTACGATAATGTGCACTGCTCTTTTTGCTATTCCTATAGGGAAAATAAACCCCACATTAGTTCCATATTAGTACCTGACTTAGAGAAGTTAAAAAGCACCAGAAAAAGGTTAAACAGAGTCAAGTACACATAAGAGAGAAGTGGTTATTAGTGTTCGGGGAGCCATTAAAAAATTCTGCTTATACAGAAGAATTTATTGGTGCTCCTGCTTCTGGCTGCTTTATGCATTTTAATAAAGAAGTAGGCTCTGTGTGTGTGTGTGTGTGTGTGTGTGTGTTGTGTGTGTGCTTGCACACATTTTATGGCTATGATTGAACAAGGACTTTAGCTATTTGGTCTGTCATTAATTTTATCCTTTTTTTTTCTCTCCTTTCCCCAAGTCTCCTCCTTTACCTTTTAGCTTCCCAGACAATATTACAATTCTGAAAATCCTTCAGTTCCATTTTTATGAAGGAAGAATATGCCTATTAATTCCATGGATTTATTTTTTTCTGATATATATATCTCTCTCAGAAAAAAAATATATATGGAAGCCTTTTTACTTTAGTTAGATGTTTGGAGGTAATTAGAGGAAAAACTAAATATGCAGTTTCAAGAGGCAAGAAACGTTTGAAATTCTGTATTTCTATGTGCTTTGAAATTTAAAGAAACTTTATTAGAAAAGACATGTGGGTTATGATTTAAGGAAATTATTTGAGCATAGGCATTTAACAATTCCTTTTAAATGCTCATTGAAACAACGGAAGGAATATAAAATTAGAGAAAAAGGTAAGCCAATGTTAGGAACTAGGCTGCAATGCTACTGACATTCAGGAACCTGGAGAGATTTTTGCAAAATACGCTGTAGAAAAGATTGAACTATGAGGAGAGCCAACTAGCATATGAAAAAAAATGCCTCCCTTTCCTTCAAAGAGGAACAACCCTAAGAAAAACCCAATTGTAAGCTTGAAGTGTCGGGGGTTGAGGGCAAGAGTGATCTTTAGAAATGGGGAGTTGGGGGCAAAATATTAGTCTGTCATATATACCAGGTACAGCATTGTACAATACTCACTGCTAATTTACACTTGGGCATATGTCAGGCTAAGTTACATAGAACTTACTGTTACAACTAACCACAACCATCCTATTTTTGTGTGTTTCTTTTAATGCCTTTTCATTGTAATCAGAGAACATATTTTGTATGACTTAAATCCTTTTAACTTTATTGAGATTTGTCTTATCTCAATAAAACAAGATAGACCCAGAAAATGGTCTTAGACCACAGGTGCATAATGTGTATTTTGCTATTGTTGAGTGGAGTCCATTGGGATGTGTTGGTTGGTGGTGATGTTCAACTCTTCTGTACCTTACTGATTTTCTGTTTATTTTTCTCTGAATTTTGCTTCATATACACTAAAGCTGTGCTATTAGGTGCATAGCAGTTTAGGATTATTATGTTGTATTGACAATTTGATCCCCATAGAGCTGTGATATACTTTATAATCTGCTTTGTCTGATAATAATATTATCACTCCAGATTTCTTTTGATTAGTGTTAGCGTGGTGTATCTTTTTTCATCCTTTTAGTTTTAACTTATATGTGACTGTATTTAAAATATGTTTTTGTAGGCCGAATATAGTTAAGTCTTGCTTTTATCTTCAATCTGATAACCTTTGCTTTTTACTTGGAGTATTTAGACCATTTATACTTAATGTGATTATTTATTTGGTTAGGCCTAAATCTATCATCTAGCTATTTGTTTTGTATTTGTTCCATTTTTCTCTATTTTCTCTTCTTATTCCTTTTGGATTAATTGAACCTTTTTAGTAATTTCATTTTATCTTCTTTTTTGGTTCATTAGCTATAACTCTGGTTTGCTTTTTTACATCTTTAATTTATCACATGTTAACTTTGGTACATCTTTTAATTTATCGCAGTTTACTTTCAAGTGACATAAAATCATTTCATGTGTAGTATAAACTTTTTTTTATTATACTTTAACTTCTAGGGTACATGTGCACAACATGCAGGTTTGTTACATATGTATACATGTGCCATGTTGGTGTGCTGCACCCATTAACTTGTCATTTACATTAGGTGTATCTCCTAATGCTCTCCCTGTATAAAAATCTTAAACAGCATATTTCCATTTCTCCCTCCCTGACCTTTGTGCTACTATTGTCATGTTTAACTTTTACGTATGTCACAAATCCATACTATATTGTAGTTATTTTTATTTAAACAGTCAAGTATCTTTTAAAGATATTTAAATAAGAAGAAGAAATCTACATATTTATCCATGTTGTTACCATTTCTGGTAATTTTCATTCCTTTGTATAGTTCCATATTTCTATCTGGTATTGTTTTCCTTTTATCTGAAGGCCTTCTTTTAACATTTCTTATAGTGCAGGTCTTACAGGTAATGCATTCTTCCAGCTTTTATACATCTGAAAGTCTTTATTTACTTTTGTTTTTCAAAGATGTTTTCACTGTACATGGAGTTCTGTATCTCCTCATCAGGGCATTTTCCGGGTGCTGGCTCAGTTTCCCCTTCCTGTACCGTGGTCTAGAAATTTTCTCAAGGCTGTAAGCTGAGGCAATCATAGGGCTCATTTTATTCATTTTGTATCTCATAGGGATCACCATTTTCCACTGCCGAATGTCCAGTTTTTCATATATTTTGACCGTTATTTATTTGTTTCTGGCAGGAGGACATATCTAGTTCCTGTTACTCCATCTTTGTTAGAAGTGGAAATCCCTGTAATTGGATTGTAAATAAATTTGCATTAAACCTTTTTTCTTCATATATTTACCTCCAGTATGTTTGATGCAAGCAGATCTATAAATGTTGAATCATTAAAAAAATTCAACTTTTTATTACATAATTTTGCTTTTTATTTAGTACTTAAATTTATTTTTCATTTTCTTGCAGTTAAAATCGCTATGCTTGCTTTATTTTGTTTTCTATCTGTCTGGAATTTCTTTGATCATCCCATCATTTGGTTTTATTGTTTTAAATTTACATTTTATTTTAATCAAAGTACATAATATCACATAATGAATGCAGAATATTACAAGGCCTGTGATACATAACATTGCAGGTGTCCTTAGTCCAGAGTCCTGTTCCCTGGTCGCAATTACTTTAAAACATTTTAGGTGTTTTCTCTGTTATTTTCTTGGATATTTTAGAATAAAAAAATACTGCATTGAGTGATTTTTTTTTCATTTTTAGACATTACTAATGGACTTCCTATTAGTGTTGATGAGTTTTAATTTTCTTATGTCTTTCCCCTCTCACAACCACACACACAGTTCTATTCCTTCTGTCCTCTTGTTACAGAGATGTCATGTTTGGTTCAATCAATAACCAGAATTTTTATTATCATGATGACAGAAACATATACAACTATATCTTTTTTTGTGTGCTATGTTAACATTATCTTGCATGTTCAACCTTTTGTTTTTCCTGGATTTGGTAATTGTTTTGCATTTCTCATTTTATTTCCTGTATATTAATATGTATTACCAATTCAGCCTCACATTCTTTGCCAAGTTGCAAAACGTAATTAAAAGCTACAGATAATTTCTCAATGATATTTATTTTCTTATAGGCATTTCTCCTGGAACCTTCTATCATTGTGCTTCACTATGGACTGCTTGCTTTCCAAGCATGCTGCAGGGTCATCAACCTGGGACTTCCTTCAGCACCATCCTGTGAATTCCTGTCACTAGTCCTTTGTGTTGGATCCCCTAATTTTTGTATCCTGTCTTCCTCTTCCTTGCTTTAAGCTTTCAGTTTTGTCATATCTCATAGCTTCCTGAGAAATGGTACATTGGAGGTAATTTTTTTTTTTTTTGAGATCTTGCATGTTTGAAAATGTCTTTAGTCTCCTTTCATTTTTCTTTTAGAATTTTTGTGAGACACACTAGCTTTTGGAGTTGCTGTTGAGAGGTCAGATGCTATTCTGAGTTCTTATTTGTGTGAGACATATTTTTTCACTTTGAGAGTTTTAGATCTTTTCATTTTTAAAACAGATTATGTTCTCTGAAGGGAGTCTCCTTATTTTATTGGACACCAGCTGGAAACTCATGTCCTTTAATTATGAATTTTTTTAATATCATAACTTTGATAATTTCCTTCCCTCTGTTTTTTCTTTCTGGACCTCATATGAATACCTAAACTTTATTCAGAATTTACTATGCATGGTAGACCCTCTTCTAATGGCTTTGCTTGTATTAGGTTGAAGTAGGTATCACTATCATCTTCATTTTCCAGATGAAGAAATTGAACTCAGAGAGGTCAGTGTGTCTGCTGGGATTCAAACCTTGGCTGTGCTGAATTGGAGTAGGGATTTTAATTCCTCTTTATACAAACTTTCCAGTGCCCTGAACCCCAAACTTCAGAGTTGCCTGGTGTCTCTCTTGAACCTTTCTGAAGTTGTGCAGCTAGCCTAGGTTTTGCTTTCTCTGATCAGCTGAGTCTACTAGTCTGACAGCTTTCTAGGTTCAAATACTTTGCAGTATTAACTTGTTTTCAGATTTAAAATATAAATATTAAATACCATATAACTAATTATTGTTTCTTAATGCATTTTGACAGTGTCTGTCTCTTAGTGTAACACTTGATTAGCTTAATTATATTCTGTAAATCTCACTTTGTTTATTGTTTTCTCTTAATTTTACTCAGAGTTTTCATGAGGATTAAGTGACAATATATGTAATGCACATAGAACAGTGTGTGGTACACATTACACACTATATAGATAGCGATCATCATTATTATTTCATATTAAAACAAGGTATCTGCAAGAGACACTATTCTCCCAATAAATAAACTCTTAAGAATATTTTCAGTTCTCTACTTTCTCCTTTTTTCTCATACTCAAAGAACAACAAGGGATATTTTATTTATTCTCATTCCTCTTCCACTCTCATTGTCCTACATTTTGCTGAGATAATTTACTACTTTATCCCAGTTTATGATCGGAACTTCTGTTGTATCTTGGGTGATATTTTCCCTGACTCATTACATGTTTACAAATGTTTTTCTTTCATATTTTGGCTGGGTCCCCAAATTCTTGGTGTTCATTCTTCCCCCTCACATTAATCTTAAAAATGTTATTCCATTATCATCTAGGTTCCAGTGTTGCAGATGAAATGTCTGATGTCAGCCTCATTTCTTTTTTCTCTATTTGTAACCTATACATGCTGTCTTGAAAATTGTCATATTTTCTTTTTATCCTTGGAGTTCAGGAATTTTTAAGGATGCCTGAGTGTGTGTTTCTTCTTATTCTTACCTGAAACTACATGAACCTTTTCCCTCTGTAGGCTTTAACTCAGGGACAGTTTCTCCTGTTATTTAATTATTGCCTCTCCTCTATAGTTTTACTCTTCTCCTTGTGTAACTGCTATTATTCACCTCCTGGATTTCCAGTGTCTATTTCCTCAGGCCTGGGATCTTTTCCTTTTTGATTTTAATCTCTATTTTTATCTAGATTTTAAAATATTTCTTCTGTTTTAACTGCTATGCCATTATTTCAGGGATCAACAGTGATTGTTTACCCTTCCATTAATGTACCTATTACTTATGTAATCTTAATGTGCTGCAGGACTTTCTAGGCTTATTACTAAAAGATAAAACTAGAAAGAAAAGACTGGCTATGGTGGCTCACGCCTGTAATCCCAGCACTTTGGGAGGCCGAGGCGGGTGGATCACCTGAGGCTGGGAGTTTGAGACCAGCCTGACCAACATGGAGAAACCCCATCTCTACTGAAAGTACAAAATTAGCCAGGCGTAGTGGTGCATGCCTGTAATCCCAGTTACTCAGGACGCTGAAGCAGGAGAATCGTTTGAACCCAGGAGGTGGAGGTTGCAGTGAACCGAGATCATGCCATTGCACTCCAGCCTAGGCAACAAGAGTGAAACTGTGTCTCAAGAAAAAAACAAAAAACAAAAAACAAAAAACTAGAAAGAAAATTACTGGTAGCTTTGTCTATATAAAACAAGGACAAGAAATAAATTCATAAAATAACTGTAATACATGTGCCAAAGTGCTAGTATTCTATATATAAAGTTTTACAAATCAAGAAGATAACCATACCAATTAAAAAAAATAAAATATATTAGCAGAAAATTTACTGAAGAAGAAATGCATATAACCAGTAAATTTCTGAAAACATTTTTAACCTCACTAGTAGTCAAAGAAATGCAAATTTAAAATAACTTTCTATAAAATGACAATATTTTTAAAAGATTATTGTTATTAATTATGAAGAGTAATGTAGATACTCTCTTATTGCACTAGGATATATTTGGTTACAAGTAATAGAAAGCTCAATTCAAATAACTTAAAACATGAAATTTATTGGCTCTTGTTATTTGAATTCCAGAGGATTGGTTTGTTTCAGGGACTCAGCAATATTATCTAGAACCTAGTTTCTTTTTATTTCTCCTCTGCTTTCTAAAGTGTTGGCTTCATCCTAAGACTGTCTTCTGATTGCTGTCACTAGAAGATAGATTATCAATATTTCCTGAGACTCTCTGCTTCCTACTTGCAGGGTAAATGAGAGGGTTATTCTGGAAGCTTTCTCAGAAGGGGAGCAATTTCCTTTGACAGAATCCCAATTTCTTTTTTAGATCCTATCGGCCCAACTTGAGACATATGCTCATCCCTGAAACAACAGCTGGATCCATGTGGTTACATTACTTAGTTAAGGCTTGAGCTACATCTCCCATCTGGGATCAAGAGTGGGACCACCTTCCCTCAAAGTGTGTGTGTTGGATAGAAGAGGTGAAAATGCCTGCATAAAAAATTGGGGATGCTGTCAAGAGACAGACAAAAGATTTTGGGGAACCACATAAAATGTCCACTATCCATGCATTGCTTCTGGACATAAAAATTGACATATACTTCCTGTTATGAAACTGGCAATACGAATTAAAAACTTTAAAATGTGCTTATAATGTTATTCAGAAATTCAATTTCTTGGAATTTGTATCTGACAAATAGTTATGGATATGTAATACATAAATATCTGGCTATTATATATCTAAAGCTGCATCATTTATAGTAACTGAAAATTTGGAAACATTTAAATGTCTAACTGCATGGATTTGATGAAATTGTGTATTGAACAGTCAATATTCATACAATGAAATACTATTTAACAATGAAAAATGATGCTATTAAAAATAAGGGCATGGGAAAGAGTTCACTATGTCTTATTAGGTAGAAAAAGCAGGCTACAAAATCTATGATTTTTTTTGGGAAAAAACATATATATTTATAGAAACTATAGAAGACAGAAGGCTATGTAACAAAATATTAACAGTGGTAGGTTGGGCGGTAGAAATATATGCTTGCATATCTGTATTTTCATACATTTCTTGCAATAAATCCTTAATATATTAATTTCTTCTTCTCCAATCTGTATGCATTTTTTTCCCTATTGCACTGGCCAGAACTTTTAGTACAATATTGAAAAGACTTGGTAAGTGTGGATACCCTTGCTTAGTTCCTGATCTCAGGGAAAAAGAGCTACTGTTTCACAATTAAGTATAAAGATAGGCATGGGTTTTGTAGATGTTCTTCATCAGATTGAGACGGTTCTTTTTTACTTCTAATTTGCTGAAGTTTTATCATAAAGGGGTGTTGAATATTTTCAAATGATTTTTTAAACATCTCTTGAGATGATAATATGATTTTTTTCTTATTTTATGAATGTGGTATATTACACTGATTGATTTTCAAAAGTTAACCTTGAATTTATGAGATAGACCCTACTTGGTCATGGTGTATTACTGTTCTAATATATTGCTGAATTTAATTTGCTAACGTGTTGTTAAACATTTTTTTTTTTTTTACCTGCGTTCATGAAGGATACTGGTCTATATATTTTTAATTATAATGTCTTTGTCAGGCTTCTGTGCTGCCTTGTAAAACAAGTTGATGAGTATTCTCTTCTCTATTTTCTGAAAGAGTTTATATAGGATTAATATTATATCTTCTTTAAACATTGGTAGAATTCACCAGTGAAGCTATCTGGTTCAGGAAGATTTTATTGTGCAGAAGTTTTTGATTTTAAATTCAGTTTTTAAATAGATACTGGGTTATTTAGATTGTCAATTTCTTTCAATGTAAATTTTGGTAATATGTACTTGTCAAGGAATTTTTCATTTCATCTAAGTTGTTAAATTTATTGAAAGCTTATTGTTTTAATATCTTTAGAATATATAGTCACCTTCCTCATATTGGTAACTTCTATATCTTTTCTTGATTAGTTTTGCTAGGGGTTTATCAATTTAATTAATTATTTTAAAGAACCAACTTTGATTTATTTTCTCTATTATTTCCTGTTTCATTGATTTCCATTCTAATTTTTATTCTCTCCTTCTTCCTACTTACTGTGCATTCAATTTTTTCTATTTGTTTTAGTTTTTCAAGATGGAGCTTAGATTACTGACTTTATACCTTTCTTTAAAAAAAAAATTTATAGAAAAGCAGTTAAGGCTAGACATTTCCCTTTAAGCACTGGTTAGGCTATATCCCACAGCTTTGAAGAACTATGTTTCTATTATTTTCTCATCTTGTGATTTCTTCTTTGGTCATTTGTTATTCAAAAGTATACTGTTCAAATTCCAAGTATTTGAGGGTATATTCTTGATAGCTACTCGTAATTGATTTTTAATATAACACTTTTATGATCAGAGAATATACGCCATGTAATTTCAATCTTAAGATATTTATTGAGACTAGTTTTATGACTCAGCCTGTCTGTTTTGGTGAATTTTCCTTGTGAACTTGAAAAGAATGTGTGTTCTGCTGATAGCACTTTTATAAGAAATCCCATAAAATTATTTTAAGATCACTAATCCTGAGACATGTTTAAATTGACTGCTTTTTGACAGAATAGCAAAACAGTTAATATTTATCTTTAGCTCTCCCAGGGGGATTACCCTATTTTACTTGTTACCCAAAATTCCCTGTGCTATGTTTACCCTTCTGTCAGTATGTCTTTCAGATCTTTTTTTTTTTTTTGAAATGGAGTTTCCCTCCTGTTGCCCAGGCTAGAGTGCAGTGACGCGATCTTTGCTCACTGCAACCTCCGCCTCCCGGCTTCACACTCTTCTCCTGCCTCAGCCTCCTGAGTAACTGGGATTATAGGTGCCTGCCACCACCCCTGGCTAATTTTTGTATTTTTAGTAGAGATGGGGTTTCACTATGTTGGCCAGGCTGGTCTCAAACTCCTGACCTCAGGTGGCCTACCTGCCTCAGCCTCCTAAAGTGCTGGAATTAAGGCATTAGTCACCGCACCTGGCCTAGATCTTTTATTTTATCTGTTAAAAATTATACTAGCATAAGTTGCTGGTGTAATTTATGATGACTACTTAAGATAACACTTTTTGTATTTTTAAAAGTATATCTTAAATTCTCATACTAAAGAAATAGAGTTATTACATCAGTGCTTGAAGAATTCATGGACCCAAAGTGTCTCCTTCTATACTATGTTACACAGAAATATCAGCTATGAGGCTGGTGCCCTATTCCCTGTTTTCATTCTCACATGTATGAGTGAATAAATGAGGTGAAAGGAATAAATTTAATCATTGAATTCTGGGCACACTGAACAGGTATATTAATGCTGGTGGGACTCTTCTATGCCTCAGTCTATATTGAATTTTTCTTGCAGACAGAACAAATGCTCTGTGATGGGAGTGAGCCCGTTTCACATGAGGAAGTATAAGGGGCCAGTAAGGCAGGAGTATGGAGAATAAAAGGAGATGGATAAGAAAGGCAGGACTGAACTCAGAGGGCTTTGTTGGTTTGTTGAGGATGTTGGTCTTTATCCTAGTAGCAGAGAGACGATGTAGAAGGGATTTAAGCAGAGAGATCATGTGCTTCAGAAAGACCCCTCTGGCTACATGATATGATGGAACATTGAATGGGTTCAAGAGGGAAAGTAAGAAGCAATTGGGAAATGATTGCTAGTTTCTAGGCAAGAGATAATGGCAGATTGGATTATGGAGGTGATGGTGGAGGTGGAGAGAAGTTGAGTCGGTAGTGTATGTCTCCTTCCACCGCTGTCCATCTGTGTCTCCTTCTTTATCTACTATAGGACCCAGACAAAAAGAAGATCAGGAAATATCCCTAAGAGGAAGGCCAATAAAAGCGAAGAAACGGGTAATCTGTAACAAACTTCAAATGCTCAAAGGTTCTTAGGATAGTACTTGCAGGAAGAAAATCATACTTAGTTTCAATAAGTGCTGAATCTCTTATGGATACATGCATGTTTAGCTTCATAGATGCATCAGTAAACCTCAGTCTCACACTCCTGTAAAGGTACAGGAAGCCATCTGTTCAACAATAATTTTCAATGTAGAATGTTGAGGCAATTAATATGAAAGGACATGTAGTAGGCTTTGATTGATATTTTTAATGCAACCCATTAAAAATATGGGGTAAAACAGAGTGGTAAATTGCATTATTTTTGTATCTCTGTAGGTTGTAAGGCCAATGCTTGATATGTTTCTTAATTAACACTACTGTTTCCAACTTTCCATTTCTGTCTTTTATGTATAATTTCAAACAAACTTGAACTATAGTGGCTCCAGCATGATTTACTGTCTTTCTCAAAGAATAAGTAAAAGAAAAATGTTAATAATAAGTAAAAGAAAAACACGAACAAAGATATCCTTTGGTGTTAGATCCCAGCAGCACAGTATCATGACATCTACCTATAATGTATCCAACAAAGACCAAGAGGAAAAGCCAAAATGTGTGTATTTGTATGTGGAGGTTTTTTCCTTGGAGGTGGACAACATTATTAACAACCCCATACGAAGAGGATTTTGAGTGAGTAATTCTGAGTGAATAGAAAATAGAAGCCATTAAAAGAATAAAAGGACAGAGAGCCATTTCTTGAAAAGGACACAAAACGTTTACATTATGCTTAGTATTTTTTGGTTCTTGGCAAAGTATTGCTTATTTTTTTAGAATCATTTCCTACTGAGTTCAAGTAATTCTTTATACCTTTTCTGTGATTTCTGTGACTTTAATTTTGTTCTCTGCCTAAAATGACAATTTCATCCATTACCCAATATAATTGTTATTTTCTGATCGGTTTCCATTTTTAGGTTAATTCTCCAGATATCCTGTTTATCAAATTGTGTGGGGGAGGGCAGGGGAATGAGGTCTTTGCCATTTTTTTTTTCTCTTTCTCTCTCAGTCATGTATGTTTTATCTGGTGGTTACATAGCCTTTTACTTTATTTTGTGGCATGTAGATTTGTCCTTAATCAGAATAAAAGCTATTATCTAAATTTCCCTATATTAATAGAAAGATTATAGTTTATGTTTCTCTTTCTATTGTGTTTTTGGTCTGCTACTCCAAATATTGTCATTCAGTTGAGTTGACTTGAATGGTTAT
Organism: Theropithecus gelada; assembly: GCF_003255815.1. NCBI lineage: Eukaryota > Metazoa > Chordata > Mammalia > Primates > Cercopithecidae > Theropithecus > Theropithecus gelada. The sequence continues at coordinate 27,994,573 of NC_037688.1, forward strand.
AATCCACAGGAATATAATTAATGTCAGTGATGTTTCCAACCCATTCTCATTTTGAAGAAAACATTATTAAGTTTTTTTAAAGGAATGTGATTATACGAAGGATGATCTCCAAATATTCTGTATCTTAATAGAATATATAATCAGAGAATACAAAATTCATCTGAAGTAATGAGACTTAGCTGACAAATTGTCTGAGTACCTGTCTGTGGTTGGTGGGGCAGAATCAGCTCTGCAGGGTGGGCAGGCAAAGAAAAGAAGAAAGGTTTTAGAGAACACTAAGCTGGCTGATGAGAGGGCCATAGAAAGAGGCTGGCTGATGGATTGGCTATTTCCTCTAAAGCAGCAGGTGATGCTGAAATCAGGAGTGTGCATAGTAAGATTTCATCAGAAATCCAAGGTTCATAGGCCAAAGCCAGGAGGCCAAATAGGTCATTGAATGAGTGAAGCAATCAGAGTCAGATATCAAATTCCAAAGCATGGAACCAGGCTCTGGAAACAGGTGGCAAAAGGCCACCTCTAGGCAAGTGGCCCTGGGTCACTTGGGTTATCCTAGTACAGACACGAGTTCCTCTGGCCTATCTTGTCTTTTATTGGTTTGTTCAATGCTGGAAAGCACCTGGGGGTTTAAAGGGCCAGAGAGAAAGCTGAGGAATAACAAGGATGACTTTTCTAACAATAGGTCTGATGAAGTACTGGACCAGCCAAGGGAATATCAGACATTTGCTGAACAACTGACTTAGATTAAGTCCTACTCATAGGTGGGAATTTGAATTACTAGCTTATTGAAATTCCTTCTGGCTTCAAGAATTCTATGATTTTGTCTTTTATAGCATATTATTGGAGTATAGAAGGTTAATTTCTTACTCAGGAAGCATATATCGAACAGTCTTTTTAATAGAAGTACTCTCAAGCAGCTGTAAAGATATTAAATGTCCACTGCTCTAGAACTGACAATCCTGAGTCATAGCAGTCTCAAATTACAATGGCCATTCAGCAGTAAGAATGCTATTATTTAAGCAGACAAGTGGATTTTTCTTTCCCTTTCAGGTGCAAGATGATGTTGGTCTGGCTACATTAATTTTTAATTTTTATTTTTATTTCAACAGTTTTGGGGGGTACAGGTGGCTTTTTGTTACATGGATAAATTCTTTAGTGGTATTTCTGAGATTTCAGTGCACCTGTCGCCCAAGCAGTGTACCCTGTACCCGATATGCAGTGTTTTATCCCTCACCCACATCTCAACCTTCCCTCACCTAGTCCCCAAAGTTCATCATATCATTCTTAGGCCTTTGCATCCTCATAGCTTGGCACGGTCTGGCTACATTTAAATGGCATGGTATACTAGGTCCATTGGTTTGTCATTTGACTTTATAAGTGACAAATGGCAGTGTCTAAGCCTGCTCTCTGTTCTAAACACCTTCTGATAATTCACATTGGATGCCATGGGACCACCTTAGTATAATCACAATCCCCTTTTTTCTTGAGATGCATTACCAGGCAGATATATAGGTATCTGCGTTGATCAGTGGCCAGGCCAGATTCTACAATTAAAGTAGTGTCCTGTCAACCAAACATAAAGGCTTAAACGGGACTTTCATAATTGCCAGGTCCTGTGAGGTTTTGTAAGAAGGCAATGGAAAACCAGTGAAGATTTTCAAGTAAGGGACTCTATTTGTTCAACAAATATTAATAGAATCAGGCATTGTGCTAAGAACTGGGGATTCACAAGTGAAACAGCAGACATAGTTTCTATTGTCAAAAAACCTATATAGATAAGAAAAAGGGCAATTACAAAATAGTGTGATAGGTGCTATAATGGGAAGAAGCACAAGATGAGAATATTTAAACAAGGAAAATAACATGCAATTAGATGAGGGGGTGGTCAAGGAAGGCATCTTAGAAGAGGTGATGTGTAAGAACAAGGAGCCAGATGACAAATAAAGAAGTGTGTCCCAGGCAAAGGATGAATATATACAAAGAATCAGGGATACAGAAGATGGAGCACAGTGAGAAGTGAAGATTATTGAGGGTGGTTGGAAGGTCAAGTGCCTTCATCAGAGTAGTCTACATGGACTCACAAGTCAATATTCATAGGGTTTTCTAGCCTAAATTCATACTGTCTAAATGTGAAGGAGCTTTAACCTAATCTAAATATATATAAGTTAGGAGTAGATGACTGAAAGTCCAGTGTTCTAATGCCCTTGTGGTGTTTTTAGGAGGTAAATATATTGATGAACTTTTGACTTGGATAAGTTTTTGTGCACCTCTTAAATAATAAAAACAAAATATATAATTTTTAAATTAGTAGAGGAGAAAAATGGAAAGAGAACAAACAAAAACCCAAAAGAATATAAAAAAGTGGGGAGGGGAAAGGAGAAAAGACAACATAAATAGAAAACCTGAAATAAGACGGTAGATATAAATACAAATATGTCAGTAATCACATTAAGTGTAAGTGGTCTAAATTAGAGGAAAAAAGTTATCAGATTGAGTTAAAAAAGAACAAACAAAATCCAACAATGTGTTATTGATAAGAAAAACATCTGAAACATAAGGAAATAGAAAGATTGAAAATAAAAGCATGGGAAATAGTATACCAGGAAAATTTGAAACAAAGGGAAGATTGTGTAGTTATATTAATATAAGATGAAATACATTTTAAGACAACTAATATTACTGAAGATAAAGAGGATCATTTTGTAACTATAAAGTGTGTTATTCACCAGGAAAATGTAACAATTACAATTTTTATTCACCTAGTAACAAAGTCTCAAAATATATAGAGCAAAAATTGGAGAACTATAAGGAAAAGTAGATAAAACCACAATATTCTCTCTCAGTAATTGGTAGCTCAAGTAGACAAAAATTCTGTAAGGGTATGGAAAATTTGATCAACACAATTAACAAATTTAACCTAATAGACATACATAAAACACTCTACCCAGCAACTCCAGAATACATATATTTTCAAATACATATGGAATATTTATGCAAATTGACCATATTCTGGATCTTGAAGCAAGTCACAAAATATTTGAAGGCATTCAAATTATATAGTCTACATTCTCTGATCTCAATATAATCCATGATAAAAAATAACTAAAATAACCTTGTATAAATTTATCAATGTTTAGTAAGACCATTTTGGGTATTTCAAACAGGATTCAGAAAATGTGTTGCAAAGGTGTTGAAAGGCCTGGAAAAACAAAACAGAATATGTGGTTATACAAAATTGATGATTTATGTGCTTTTGGGATGCCACTGTCATGCCTTTGCTGCTACTGCCATCCCTGCTAGAGGCACAGCCAGCAGCACTGGTAGAGGCCAGGAGAAAGTAGTTTCAGCCGGGAGAAAGTAGCTTCTTCCTTCCTCTGCCTTTCAGTCTCTTATTAGTGCCTCTCACTGGCAGACCCAACAGGAGGACAACTGGAAAGGGAGTCTGGGAAGTGTAGTTGCAGGCTCCCAGTCCTGGCATTAGAAAGAACATGGCTGAAGAGCACATGCAGGACAGCAGACACTGTTCAGCACAATCCACTCCTTTGGCTACTCAGCACCCGTATATGCAGTCTTTTATTTAAAACAACAATAAAAATAACATTATGCTTCTGCCTAACAGTGTGAAAATGTCTTTTATACAAGGATGCAGTTGCTTTCTCCCTAAAATGGAAGATGTGTGATCCTATTACTGAATCCATCTCAGAATGATGTTAATTTTTCTTCTAAATTCAGTAACAATTCCTCCTGGATATTCTGTAACGTAAAGACTAAATTGTAAATTAGCCACTTAACGTGAAATAAAATGATGCGGAAAGGGAGGTAGACATGGCCAGGATGAGGGGAAGGGAGGAAGATGAATATATACAAATATGTAGAGGAAAGTAAGGAAAATATGCTTGGGGGTTATAATGTAATTATAGAAATCAATAACAATGTAATGAAATTAAATGTATAATGTGTAATAACTAAATGTATAATGTAATTTAGAAATCAACAACTAAAATGAATCTGGAAAAATCAGAAAAAGCATATGTTAGGAAATGAAAAAATAACACTTAAAGATTCAATAAATGAATTATAATGAGAATTAGAAATACTTAGAATTGATTTATAATAAAAATATTAAATGTCAAATCTGGTAGAAGACAGCTAAAGCAGAACTTAGAGGGAATTGAATGGCATTAAAAGCTATAATAGAAAAGAAGGAAGGATAAAAATTAATGCAACAAGCTTCCACCTTAATTAAATGCAAAGAAAGTAGAAGGAAGAAAGTAATAAGTGTAAAAACAGAAATCAATACAATAGAAATTAAGCTTTTAATGAAGATAATCTACAAAGCTAAGTAAGTTATTTGAAGAGACTAATATAATTGACAACACCCTAGTGATATTGATCAAGAATAGTAATTGTTATCATGATTGAAAAAACCTTAATTATTGGTGTTCTGGATATTACAATGACAAAAGATTATAATAAATTTCAAGCTATAACTTTGTGTATTAGTCCATTCTTATGCTGCTATGAAGAAATACCCGAGACTGGGTAATTTATTAAAAAAAGAGGTTTAATTGACTCACAGTTCTGCATGGCTGGGGAAGCCTCAGGAAACTTACAATCATGGCTGAAGGCACCTCTTCACAGGGTGGCAGGAGAATGAATGCAAGCAGGGGAAATGCCAGGCAATGCTTACAAAACCATCAGATCTCATGAGACTCACCCACTGTCATGAGAACAGCATGGGGGAAGCTGCCCCCATGATCTGAATACCTCCACTTGGTCCTGCTGTTGATGTGGAGATTATGAAGATTCCAGTCGAAGGTGAGATTTGGGTGGGGACACAGAGCCAAACCATATCACTTTGAAAGTTGTTCAGAAATGGACAAAATCTTAGAAAAATACAGTGGACCCAAATTGACTCAAGAACAAATAGAAAACCCAAGCAATAACAAAATCATTAAAACAATTACCCCATAGTCAAAAATATTTCCACAAAACCACTCCAATCCCAGCAAAATCAATCATTCAAGAAAAAAATTCAAAATTTACTATATTCCAGAGCGTAGAATAAAGATTAGCATGTCTTTGATATCAAAACCTGAAACAGATAATATAAGAAAGAATTGTAGACCAATATTATAATGAAATACATGTAAAAATCCTGTACAAAATATTAGCAAACCCAAACGAGTAAGATACATATAAAGGGTAAAGAATCATGAGCAAACTGTTTTTGTCCCAGGAATATAAGGTGGGTTCTACTTTAGAAAATCCATTGTTATTTACCACATTCGTATGTTAAAAGATAAAAATCATATGATTACCTTAATAGATGCAAAGCATTGAATGAAACTGAATATAATTAGGAAATACTCTTAGCAAACTGAGATGAGAAGGGAAATTCCTTAAACTGGTTAAGGGTTTCTAATAAAAAGAAGTCACTTTCATACTTCTAGTAAAACTTTGACCTTATATTTGAGATTAGCAAAAGACAAGAATGTCCCTATAGTTATTTTAATCAACAATCTATTAGGGCCGGATATGGTGGCTCATGCCTGTAATCCCAGCACTTTGGGAGGCTAGGCAGGTGGATGGCTTGAGCTCCTCAGGAGTTTGAGGCCAGCCTAGGCAACATGGCAGAAACCCATTTCTACAAAAAGTTAGCCGGGTGTGGTGGCATGTGCCTGTAGTCCCAGCTACTTGGGAGGCTGAGGTTGGAGGCTCTATTGAAGGTTTGCACAAGTACAGCAAAGAAAAGCAAAGAATAAAAGGTATCAGGAATGGATGGGAGGTAAGAAACCTGTTACTATTTACAGGTGATATGATTATGTAGAAAACACAGAGGAATCTGTGCATAATTTATTAGAATTAATAAGTGAGTTTAGAAATGTAGTTAAATATAAAATCAATGTATAAAAATCAATTGCATTTCTACATGCCAGCAACAAACATTTAGAAAATGGATACAAAGTGCTTGTAATAGCTTAAGATATGAAACACTGAGGAAGAAATGTAACAGTGCATATGCAAGACCTTTATGGAAAAAGTGTAAAGTTTTATTGAGAGATACTAAAGCAGATCTAACTAAACAGAGAGATAAGTAAGCCGTGCTTCTGGCTCAGAAGGCTCAATATGGCAAAGATGTCGATTCTTCTATAATTGATTTAGATTCAATGTAATTCTGTTTAGAATCCATACAGGATTATTTTTCTTCTGTGAAATTTGATAAGCTACTTACAAAGTATGTATGGCAATGCAAGGGACTGAAATTTCATTTCATATTCTCAATGAAAAAGAACAGAGTTCAGGAAGTTGCCTACCAAGATCAAGATTTCAAAGCTGTAGTAATTGAGATGCTTTGGTGGTGGGATAGGCATAGAGCAGCAGGAGAGGAGAGGTAGCCCAGTTAGAGATCCACACGTATGAGGGCCTTTGATAGGTGACAGGTGTGATATTGCAGATTAGTGGAGGGCAGGATAAATGGTGCTGGGACATTGGAGTATGGATATGAAAATAAATTGGAATTGTACCTTTATCTTATACTATAGGCAGAAATCAATATCAGATGCATTACAGTCCTTAATGAGTCTTTAAGCTATAGTTTTTAAACAATAAGACTTTCAGAAAATAACAGGAGATTATTTTCATGACCCCAAGGTAGGGAAGGATTTCTTAAACATGAAACGCTAACCCTAAGCAGAAAGGAAGAGACTGATGACTCCTTATGCACCCCAAACCTCAGCATCATGCAACATACCCATGTAACAAATCTGTGCATGGCCCCCTGAATCTAAAATAAAAGTTGAAATGAAATTAAAAAGGTAAGAATTCATCAGAAGCTAGCACACAGAGAAAAAGAACAACACTCACAGACACAAAGATCTATAAACTTGGAGAAGGCATTTTATGCAGAATCTGACAAAGGACATGTATCCAGAAACTTTAGAGAAGCCCTGTGTGATGCTGGAGCTGACATTTCACAAACCACATTGCCCAGACTTCTGAGCAACTGGTTTCTAGTTTGTTTCTACGGATGGGGACCTGATGGGAGGCTCAGGAGGAGGAGATGAAGTACTTCCTCTCTGTTTTCTTCTGCTTGCCACAGTTGGCACCTGCTTCCAGCTTCTTTCAGCATCTCCAGCCATGACTGCCCTCTGACTGTGATGCAGGGCAGGCAAGCCCTAAAATTGGGGCTTAGCCTAGGAGTGTTCATGGCTTCCCCCAGGAAAGAATTCAAGAGCGAGCCGGTGGTGTTAGACAGCAACTTTTATTGAAGCCACGGTGTATACAGCAGTGGCAGCAGAGGTACTGCTCCTTACGTTACCCAGAGTAGCAGCTCAGGGGCAGTTCTGCAGTCATATTTATACCCACTTTTAATTACATGCAAATTAATGGTGGATTTTGCAGACATTTCTGGAAAAGGTTGTTAACTTCCAGGTCATTGGTTCATTGCTACAGAAAGGGACGGTCACTTCCGAGTGTTGTCATGGCAATGGTAAATTGACAAGGCACACCGGTGGGCATGTCTTATGGAGAGGTGCTTTCACCTCTTCCCTGTTTCAGCTAGCCCTAAATCTGGTCCAGTGTCTGAGCCCCACCTCCAGAGTCAAGTCCCGTCTCCTACCTGAACTGGGTAAGAGGGTTCCTGTGCTGAGCCCTGAGCATTAAAGAGCCCTCCCCTTGGCCTCTTCTGACTGTATTCCTAACGATGGGACAAGGTGTCTGCATGGCCAAAGGGGTGTGGCTACATGGAATGTGTCCTGCCTGCCATCTGTTGTGGGCTGGGTAGCCTTGAACCATGACTATTCCCCATGCAAAACACCCTGAGTTCCTCCTTTCAAGGATGGACCATGCTATCGTGCCTTAAGGGGTAGCTGTTTGTGTGTAATTGTGTGTGGTTGGGGGTGAATGGAGCTTGGATTTACAGTCTTGGGTGATCACGTGTATGCACTTGAGGCTCCTAATGGAGCAAGGTGTTGCCTGGTGAGGAGGGGCTGGGACAGGGGTCTGAGCTTAGAGTATGGCTATCCCCAGGTGCTGCCACGTTCTGGCTAGGCACTTTGGGAGGCTGAGACGTCTAAACAAATCTGTGGCTTCTCACACTAACTGCAGTGAAAATCCAGTTTGTTTTTGAATTTTAAATTCATTGTAGAGTAGTGCTTTTGTTAAATACAATAAAAATAAATTACAAGAAAAGTGAAATTCCAAAAAGTATACAAGCAACATAACATGACCATCAAATAGGCATAAAAATTTCAAAACACCCTCGATTTCTATACTTATTTAGCATGGACTCATAAGAAAACTTGTAGAGTTGCATTGCAAGAAGCACATCACTATAAGAATGCATACAGCATGTGTTTATTTCTGTAAAGACCCGAAGTAGCCAAATGGAACAATATACTGTCTGGGTATAGACACACAGGTGGTAAAACAATAACCAAAACAAGAGTTAGGGTAGTTACCTTCTGAGGGAGAATAGGTGATTTGATGGTGGAGACACAGGAGTCTCTCAGTGGCCATGCTCTATTTCTTAATCTGAGTAAAAAGAAGAGCAGCATTTTATCAGTATTCATTTTATTAGTATTTTAACTTGTAAGTCTATACTTTACACATATGTTTCATATATAAAAACCAAAACAAAGTGAGAAACAAAAGAAAAAGGAAAGAACCCTCCCTAGTAATTGCCTGAACTGTTTATTCATTTACACAACAGGTTTTTTTTTTTTTTTCTAGAGTGAGACAAAAATTTAAGTTGTGCTTGGATATCTGGGAAATGTAAATAAAAGAATATTGATGCATAATGTTGATATGAGTGTTCCTGACATGTAGACGTAAACTTTTGGCCATTAAAATAACAAAATGAAACCGAGAATTGGATATCAGCCAGTATATTTATAGGATAGAAACCTCTACTATAGACAGACATGTCTATCAGTCAGGAAGTATTTATTTGAGTGCCTGTCATATGTGTAAGGAAATTTGGGAGTGTAGAGGAATATTTAATCTAGTTATCAAGATGGGATCAATATACCAAACAATAACCTAAGACATTGTATTATTAGTCACTAAATTGTGTGGGACCACTAAAAACTGCTAACAGTAACGGCTGAGAATCTCAGATATGGTGCACAGATATAATCCACATCTTTATTTTAGAATCAATGGTAACCTGAGTGTGGTGTTTCATAGTCAGTTTTTATGATCACATTAGTGGAAAAGATTATGCAAAATGATTTGCTGTTGTGCATTTGCATGAACATATGAATACCAGGTATCTTCAACGTTTAGTAATTTCACACACACTCCAGCCAACATGCCCACCTTCTACTTTATGACTCCTCATCTGCCCAGAGTATTCCCTTGATTTTCTTTCCATATTAAGTAGGCACAAAATAATCTCAGAAGAGTGGGCTGTTCTTTCTATATTTGTGTTTTACAGATTATTCTGTGTGAATGAGATGATTAAGTATTTTAGTTTAAAACTCCCAGCTGGGCTGTAGACCATATCAGTAATCAAGAGATAAGGAGTACCACAACTTCTATAATTTTTAATTTCTTCTGGTTAATTATTTCAGTAAGAACACGAAAACAAAATAAGCTGGTAACTGGGAATTGTCTTCATTAAATGAATTAAAGGAAGCATTTAAAGTCACTTTTGGGATAAATTTTATGTTTGTTAGTGCTTTTCTGTGTTTTAAGATGTTGATCAGCAATTCTGATTCGTACACATACATCATCAGTTGTTGATAGTTTTCCTTTGGAGCTCTGGAAAGAAGGAAAACCTCTTCAAAGTCTTGTAGCCAAATGCACTACTTCTTGAGGTGTACACAGCTGGCAAGATCCAAGAACAAAACTGGCTATGTTTATTGCTTGATACAACTCTACTTTTCATAAATACATTTTGAGAAGCAAAATGTTTAGTTTTTGTGCTGTGCTTTGATGTATGGCTAGAGCCTAAAATAAATGGTATATTTTAATAAACTATTGAAAAGTCTGACTTTACTATAATGGTGACTCGGTTCTTTGTTATTTGTGGATTTGCTTTGAAATAGTTTACCTTTGGAAATATTTGCATAAGCAGTAATAGTTTCATTTGCTCTTTTGCTAAATTCTGTCTCTTGCCTCTTCCCAATTCTGGTCACCTCACCCTCCCAAACTGTGTTAATATTGAGAATTATCCAAGAGGAAAGGTGGAAATGAGACAAGAATGGCCTCAGAGGTATGTGTTTATCTTTTGCTTTATTTTATTTGACATTGTTTTGGCCTTAAGCAAAAAAAAGGAAATTTGCTTTTGTGATATGCTTGCTTAAAGGAAAAAGAACTTTCTGACTTTTTTTTTTTTTTTTTAAAAGAAAGACATCTTTAATAATTCTGTTTTAGGATTTCTTCAAGGTATGACATATGCCCTAGATTAAAGGTATTCGTATAGTCAGCAGGAATCTAGCCTCAGTTCAAATTAATGTCTATAAGGGTCGATTCTCCTCCAACACTATTTCTAGGGATGAAATTAACAGCAAGGTGCAACAGCCCACAGATGTCAGAATAACAACTGGCCATTTGAATGTCAAGAGCTGGTTTGGAGCAATATCTGCTTGGGAATGTTAAATGTCCAGAAGGGTTTACAGAAACTTGGATCAGTCTCAGTCTGACTTTGTTTTCTCCCCAGTTGTTCTCATTGGGAAGTTTAAGCTACAAGTTCCGTTCTGTGTGTAAGTAGGTTATTCCTTGCAGTATACCAAGATGAGCAGCAATTGTGTTAGCAGGGCATAGGTGTGTGGGAATATGGTTTAGAAAACTGCAGCGTGCCCAGAGGTAACGATGTTTAGACAGATTGAAATTCAGTGAGAATGGAGGATTCCTCGACACACTTCCAAAGGATGTCCTTCCAGTTTTAAGCTCTTTGAGATATTTGGTAGAGAGGCACTATTCAAATGTATGTTTAAATAAACACTTTCATTCTGTTATGATTCCTGAATTTTTGATTTATGTTAACCAGGCCTGGTTAATATTTTTTTCCTTCCATATACTGAGAGATCCTTAATAATCTCCTTGAGGGAAGGACAGTGTCACTTTCACTGTATTCCTAGGGTACTCAAAGATATTGGTGAAATGTAAGACCCAGTGAGAGTATCCATTTGGCTTAAAGGGAGGCTTGTTATCCCATTTTCATGTTGTAACTACTTTTGAAATAATTATTCCCTTCCTCCTCTTATTCCTCCGTTATCTCCAAAAAAGCATTCATTGAGGGCTTGTGTTGAGTTTTCATAAATGACACTACCCATCCTGTTGGCTAGGTTGTATTCATAATCTCAACAAGGAAAAGTTTCATGTTTGAAGTGATAGGCTTCTCTGCAAGGTGTCTGCCTGTTTGTTTTCAGACAAAAACCCCGCCCTTCCCTACTCTTCTGTGTATCATAGGGCCAACACCTGCAAACCACATTTCTCAGATTCCCTTGCTAACTGGTTTGTGGCCAGGATTGGCCAATACCAAGAGAATGGTGGGCAGGAGGAAGGGAAAAATCAGGGGTTCTGCTTATTAACGAATGCCTGGCTGTGACTGTGTCCCCTCTCTGGGGCCAGCTCCTACCGCATGCTCCTTCTGTAGTGGCTCCAGTTTCTGCTAGGGGCTCCGGCTCTTAAGCTCTGGTAAAACCTCCTCATCTCTTTGTCTCTCTTGCCCAAGAGATGATCAATGATCGTGGATCCTTTTTCTCATTCCTTCTTTTCTTTTTATTTGAGACAGAGTCTCGCTCTGTCACTGGTGCTCAGGTTGGAATGCAGTGGCGTGATCTCGGCTCACTGCATTCTCTGCTACCCAGGCTCAAGCGATTCTCCTGCCTCAACCTCACAAGTAGCTGAGATTACAGGCACGTGCCACCACGCCTGGCTAATTTTTGTATTTTTAGTGGAAATGACATTTCACCATGTTGTGCGGGCTGGTCTCAAACTCCTGACCTCAGCCTCCCAAAGTGTTGGGATTACAGGCGTGAGTCACCGTGCCCGGCCTTTTCCTTCTTTTCTTTCTCCCTCCCTCCCTTCCTTTTGAGATAGAATTTAGAGTCTGTAAAATTCACCCCTTTAAAATGTACAATCTAGTGAGTTTTAATATATTCACAGGCTTGTAAAACCATCATCACTATCTAATTCTGGAGCATTTTCATCACCCCCGTCAAAAAAACACCCCATACCCATTTGTAGTCTCTCCTCATTCTCCTCTCCCCAAAGCCTCTGGCAACAATTTACTTTCTGTCTATGGATTTGCTTATTCTGCACATTTTATTGGTGGAATCATACAATATGTGGCCTTTCATGATTGGCTTCTTTCACTTAGTGTACTGTCTTCAAGGCTCATCTGTGTTGTGGTATGTATCAGTACTTCTTTTTTTTGTTTGTTTTTTTGAAACAGAGTATTGCTCTGTCACCCAGGCTGGAGTGCAATGGTATGATCTCACCTCACTTCAACCTCCACCTCCTGGGTTCAAGTGATTCTCCTGCCTCAACCTCCCAAGTAGCTGGGACTACAGACACCTACCACCATGCCTGGCTAAGTTTTGTATTTTTAGTAGAGATGGGGTTTCATCATGTTGGCCAGACTAGTCTTGAACTCCTGATCCCAGGTAATCTGCCCACCTTGGCCTCCCAAAATGCTGGGATTGCAGGCATGAGCCACCATGCCTGGCCAGTACTTCATTTTTATGGCTTAGTAATATTCCACTGTATGGACATACCACATTTTTCTTTTCTAGCTATTCATCAGTTGATGGACATTTGGATTGTTTCTGGGTTTTTTGGGCTATTAAGAATAATGCTGCTATAAACATTCATGTACAAGTTTTTTTTAAGTAGGCATACATTTTCAATTCTCTTGGATACCCATACCTAGGAGAAGAATTGCGGGATCCTATGGCAACTCTGCATTTAACTTATTGAAAAACTGGATAGTGGTTTCTTTCTGTTGCAAATGTCTCCATTGTCTCATTCTTTTCTTTGACCATTTGTTTTTCCAGACCCTTTATAAGCAGTTCCCTATATAAAATATCATGTGTTAAAATTCCAGGCATGGACTTTTATTGTCTTGATTGAGCCTTGACTGAGAATTTCCTCTATGTTATACATGAAAGTGAAGGCTATTTTCTCCGGCCCACCAAAGTTTCTTCTCTTTTGTCTAGAAGATAGTGAAAGAAGCCAAAAGTTATTAGCACTGTCCAGCAACAGAGTCTCTGGTTAATTAGATTTTGCAACCATATTTAGTAATTTGCTGCCATCACTAACCTGATGACAGTTCTTTTGAACCCATTTTATTTCCTCAATAGTCCCCAAGTTTGAGTGTAGATGATACAGACCGAAGATACGGAAATACTGGATAGAAGAGGGCAGTTCCCTGGCAAAGGCCCCACCCTCAAGCCTGGATACCCATGGCCCTAAATGAGGAAAGGCATTCCTGTTTTTGCATCCCAAAGCTGCCTTTTAGCTCTCCACACCCCCGAGGCTGTAACCATATAAACCTAGACCCCAGCTGATTAGATGGTGACCTCTTAGATTAAGGGTGGGTCTGCCTTTCCCCAGCCCACTGACTCAAATGTGAATCTCCTTTGGCCACACCCTCACAGGCACACCCAGGATCAATACTTTGTATCCTTCAATCCAAGCAAGTTGACACTCAGTATTGACCATCACACCTTCTGAGACCTGCTCATCATCATGCTCATTCTTAACATTTCCTGAAGGTGCATGGTGCTTCCAGGCTTCTGTTCTCGTCCTCCTCACCCCCAGCTTCATCTCTGCATAGTCAGTCTTTTATTCCTAGCCCTTTATGGCACTTATTTCATTGTCAGATTTTCCTTTCCTACAGCATTTGATGTAGCTTGTTGTTGAGAGTCATTTCCTGTATTAACCCATGGGCGTCCTAAGGGTTGGGATTGTTTCTTCTTTTTACTCCCACAACTCGGGATATGACTGGCACATAATTGGCTCCCAATGTTTAATGGACGTTTCTCTTAAGTTTCTTTTTTTTTTTTTTTTTAAATTTTTGGCCTCTGTATTTTAAAAATCAAGCCCATTTCTTTCATTCTCTTTGGAAGATGTGTGTGAAAATAAATGCCACTTTGAATGTAAAAACAGGTCATTGTGAGATTGAAAGTTAAGTCTTCCTGGCCTGGCTATTAGAAACTGCTATTTAAAATTTGCTTAATTTGGAACTTATTTTATTTTATGAAGATAAATGATGGAGTAAAAGGAATAAACCAGTAAATAACTGTCTTGAAATTGTAGAGAGTGAAAGCCGCGGTGGCTTCATTGAAGGCTATTAAGAGCAAGGTCACGGGCAGCAAATCAGAGAAATATTTCTACCTAATTAATTGAGGTGAGTTCATGTTATTAAAGACCTGAAAAGCTTTTATGCCCAGAATTATTCTTCATACCATCTCCTGCCACAGTGTGTGGGAAATGGGTCAGGGAGAAAATTTGTGGGAAGGGGTGAAAAACTTTTTTATATTCCATAATTAGTTGAAGGTGATTATAAGACAGCCAAGTCATTTAAAGACTAAGAATGATTTTACTCTAAGGAAAGAAAGAGAATTACAAAAGGCAAGGCTAAGCATTTCAAGGACTCCATGTCTATTGAATAATCTCGTATTTTTGAACCATTTTATGCCATCATGGCATTGGCTGTTAGTTAATTAATTTATTATTCACCAAAGGGAGGAATACCCTGACTCCAACATGTTCTGAAACCATAAATCAAATCCAAGTGACGTTATGAATTTGAAAGGGCTGACTGTGGTTGTGTCTTAAATATCAGTTCTGTGTAGGGAGAGAAAAAATATTAGCCAAGTGGCTTTTGGTAATAAATTCCGATTTCCTGAAAGTGAGACATAAGTTGCAAGTTGTTTTTCTATGAGCTCTGTCAGAAAGATTTTTAATAAAACATTCTTTCATCTGTAGTAAGAAAGAATTGCCCTTGTACCAGAAGCATTCTGGCTGTTTTCACTGGCTGGGTCCCTTCTTGTAGACCCTAACCAGTGAATCTGGGCTTGTCCTACAAAGAAAATTGTTTTTGGAATCACAGCTCCTAGTGCACCTACACCAATAATAATCTGTTCAGAGAGGAAAGACAAGGCTGGACATGGGTGGCACCTGTAATCCCAGCACTTTGAGAATGTGAGAAAGGAGGATAGCTTGAGGCCAGGAGTTTGAGACCAGCCTTGGCAACATAGTGAGACCCTGTCTCTACACAAAATAAAAAATAAAAAAATAGCCAGGTATGGTGGTGCTTGGAGGCTGAGTTGGGAGGATCACTGAAGCCCAGGAATTTGAGGTTGCATTGAGCTATGATTATGCCACTGCTCTCCAGTCTGGGCAACAGAGTGATACACTGTCTCTTAAAAAATAAGACAGAGAAAGAGAGAGAAAGAGAGAGAGAAGAAAGATGATTTGATTAGCAGCTTCTGATGGGCTCAGATTATAGATAATTACGGTTCCTAGTTGGCAGGTTTAGACTCTGCTTCATATATCTATTGCCCAAAGCTTTGTTTTTTCCTCATGATTCTGTGGGTCTGTGGGTTGACTGGGTTTAAATGGGCGGGTTTCCTGTCTCATATGTCAACATGGGTTTCCTCATGTTGCTGCATTTAGTTGGCATCTTGGCTAGGCTGAAAGTTCCAAGAAAACTTCACTGAATGTCTCAGCTTTGGTGCTTCTGCACGTGTGCTTGTCAGTTGCTAGGTTGGGCCTCCTAACAACATGGAGAACTTGAGTTGGTCAGACTTCTTACACTGCAGTGGGGTTCAGTGGGGAAAGCAGTAGCACCACCCCTCTCCAAGGGTGGGCCTGGATCTGGCACAGTGTCACTCTCACTCAAGTTAAAGGGCCAACCCAAATTAAAGGGATGGGAAGTGGACCCCACTTCTGGATAGGCAGAGTGACATGCTTCTACAGGGAAAGGAGGAGTTGAGGGTGGCTGTCTTTGGAGAAGACCTATTACAGCCTCATTATTCACTTTAAATTAGCACCATTTAATTAAAAAAAATTTTTATGAATGCATCATAATTATACATATTTATGGGGTTCATGTGATATTTTGATGCAAGCACACAATGCGTAACGATCAAATCACAGGAACTGGGATCTCCATCACCTTAAACATTTATCATCCACTTGTGTCAGGAACATTTCAATTCTACTCTTTTAGTTATTTTGAAATATGTAATTATTGTTAACGATAGTCACCCTATTTTGTTATGCAACACTAGATCTAATTTCTTCTATCTAATTGTGTTTTTGTACCCTTTAACCAACCGATTTTAGTCCCTGCTTCCCCTCTACCCTTCCCAGTCTCAGCCTCTGGTAACCATCATCTATTTTCTACCTCCGTGAGATCATCTTTTTAGTTCCCACATATGAATGAGGACATGTGAATTATTTCTTCCTTTCCTTTCCTTTCCTTTCCTTCCCTTCCCTTCCCTTCCCTTCCCTTCCCTTCCTTTCCCTTCCCTTCCCTTCCCTTCCCTTCCCTTCCCTTCCCTTCCCTTCCCTTCCCTTCCCTTCCCTTCCCTTCCCTTCCCTTCCCTTCCCTTCCCTT
>NC_037688.1:28011548-28033400 GCF_003255815.1 Theropithecus gelada
CCCTCCCGTTCTCCTTCCTTCCTTCCCTCCCTCCCTCCTTCTTTCCTTTTTTTCTTTTCTTTTGTTTCTTTTTTCAGTCTTGCTTTGTCACCTAGGCTGGAGTGTAGTGATACAATCTCAGCTCACTGCAGCCTCCACCTCCTCAGTTCAAGCAATTCTCGTGTCTCAGCCTCCTGAGTAGCTGGGACTACAGGCGTGTGCCACCATGCCCAACTAATTGTTGTATTTTTAGTACAGACGAGGTTTCATTATGTTGGAGAGGCTGATCTCAAACTCCTGACTTCAGGTGATCCAATGCCTTAGCCTCCCAAAGTGCTGGGACTACAAGTTGAGCCACCATGCCTGGCCTTGTCTTTCTGTTTCCGGCCTATTTCATTTAACATAATGTCCTCCAGTTCCATCAATGTTGCAAATGATAGAATTTCATTCTTTTTAAATAGCTGAGTAATATTCCATTTGTACAGGTACTACATTTTCTTTATCCATTCACTTGTTGATGGACCTTTAGCTTGTCCATCATACCTTGGCTATTGTGAATAGAAGCACCATTTAATTTCATAAATTATATTTTCTCATGTATCTTCAGTTGTCCTTACAAAAACAATCTTATATTCACTTTCTAGGTCTAGCCATCATTTTCTGGTCCTTTGTGAAAGGCGTTCCTAATTATTCTTAATAATTTGTGCTATTCAGGCCTCACTATGTGCTGAGTTTAGTTCTTTATGTACATGAGCGAATCCTTTCAACAACTCAGTGAGGAAGATAGCTCTATTTTCTTGATTTAAAAAACTTGGTCTTGGAGCAAGCCAGAAACTTGCTCAAGTTCTTACAGCTTATAAATTGGCAGAGCCAGCATTGGAAGCCAGAAGTTACTGACTTTAAAGTTGTTGTTGTTTTCTTTTTTGAGACAGAGTCTCACTCTGTTGCCCACGCTGGAGTGCAGTGGCCCGATTTTGGCTCACTGCAACCTCGGCCTCCTGGGTTCAGGTAGCTGGGATTACAGGTGCCTGCCACCACACCCAGCTAATTCTTTTTTGTATTTTTCGTAGAGAAGGAGTTTCACTATATTGTCCAGGTGGGTCTCGAACTCCTGACCTCAAGTGATCCACCCCGCTCAGCCTCCCAAAGTGTTGGGATTATAGGAGTGAGCCACCCTCCCTGGCCTGTTTTGTTTTTCTTTTGGCACTGAAATATGATAGTTTTTTTTTTTCCAGGTCTACTATGAAGTTTCTTTTTTATTTTTTTATTTAATTTATTTTTTGTTTTTGTGGGTACATAGTAGGTATATCTATTTATGGGGCCCATGAGATATTTTGATACAGGTATACAATGTATAATAATCACATCAGGGTAAATGGGGTATCCATCACCTCAAGCGTTTATCCTTTCTTTGTGTTGCAGACATTCCAATTATAGCTTTTTAGTTATTTTTAAATGTACAATAAATTATTGTTGACTGTTATCACCCTGTTGTGCTATCAAATACTAGATCTTTTTCATTCTACCTAACTATATTTTTGTATCCATTAACCATCCCCCTACTATGAAGTTTCTATTTGAAGCTGCTGTCAAATTCATCTGTACCAGATTTGTTAATTTCTCTGAATTTTGCTTAGAGAATTTCCCTGAAATAGTTATTCTTGTTCTCAGCATGCAGACTGGGACAGGGTCTATGAGATGTCTCCATTAACGGAAACTGCTTCCAAGCTTTGAGATTTATTGCTTCTCTAATACAAAAACACTTTTCAGGACTTCTACCATTCTACAATCCTCTTCCACCCCGCCAAATAAACCTCACCATTCCATGTTCAAGTATTGACCACTTGAGTGGTATGGAAGGCATTTCCACGTACCTGGATCTTAATTTTTTTGTCCAATATTAGCATATCTTAATTACATTTTCACTGCTGAAGTCTTAGACTGTGGCTGTCCAGACTACAGAGAATTTTTCAGTGAGTTAAACAAATATAAGATTGACTTTTACTATTTTGAGCATTAGATTCTTGTCGAGTTCTGTTGTGAGCGTTATAGTCTGTTAAACCCTCTGCTACATTCCTTTAGGCTCTCAGTACTTTCTGAGCCTTTCTATGTTTCACTTTCATGTTAATATTTTATATTTCTAGTCATGTATTTACTGTTCACTATCACTAAAAATAGTTAGTCTCAGGTTTGGATTTTTACTATAACTCTTCAATTCCCTGAAACCTGTTTCTCTGGTAGAAATGACAAACATATCCAGAAATTGGTTAGAGTTGGGTGTTTGTTTAAATACTATAATCCTATTATAATTTGCTTTTATTTTTCAGAGAGGACAAATAGAGATATAACTAAAAAAGATCGTAAAAAGACCATAAGGAGATTAACTTCCATCTTTTTATACCATGAGTACAAAAGCTGGGCAGTCGTGATGACACTGTTCTATTGTTTCAATGCCAGGGTGAAGATTTTTAGTTAATGTTGAAATTGGTACTGCATCTTAGACCTCAAATACTGGATGAGCCTCCTAAATGTAATCCTAGTTACCATCATTGTTTTAGAAGAAATGTTTGATTCCAAGAAATACAGTGAAGAATAGAGCTACAGATTTCAATATGTTGTGCTTTAGTTTTCACTCAATTCCAAATAGTGTAATTTCTGTTTGATTTCTTCCTTTATCCATGGATTATATTCAAGTGTATAATTTAGTTTTCAAACATTTGAGGGTTTTCTAGAAATCTTTCTATTATTGATTTCTAATTTAATTCCAATGTGGCCAGAGAAGCATTTATGTGACTTGAATGCTTTTTAAATTTATTAAGACTTCTTTTATGATCCTAAATATGGTCTATCTTATGTATACCATAGGCATGTGAAACAGATGTATATTCTGCTGTCATTGGGTGGAGTATTCTATGAGTGTCATTTAGATAAAGTTGGTTAATAGCATTTTTCATATGTTCTAGGTCTTTACTAATTTTCTGTCTACTTGTTCCATCAATTATTGAAATGAGTGAAAATCTTAGAGTATAATTGTAGATTCCTCTACTTTCCTTTTTAGTTCTTTCAGTTTTTGCTTCATGTATTTTGAAGCTCTGTTATTAAACACACAAATATTTATGATTTTTATGTCTTCTTGATGAATCAAGTCCTATATTATTATAAAATGACCTTTTTCATCCCCAATAATAATTTTTGCTCTGAAATCTACTTTGGCTGATATTAATATAGCCATTTTCACTTTCTTTCAACTTACATTAGTAAGAATATATTTTTCCATCCTTTTTACTTAAAAAAATTATAGGCTGGGTGCAGTGGCTCACGCCTGTAATCCCAGCACTTTGGGAGGCTGAGGAGGGTGGATCACGAGGTCAGGAGATTGAGACCATCCTGGCTAACAAGTTGAAACCGTGTCTCTACTAAAAACACAAAAATTAGCTGGACATGATGATGGGTGCCTGTAGTCCCAGCTACTCGGGAGGCTGAGGCAGGAGAATGGCATGAACCCAGGAGGCGGAATTTGCAGTGAGCCAAGATCGCACCACTGCACTCTAGCCTGGGCAACAGAGCAAAACTCCATCTCAAAAAAAAAAAACAAAAGTAGCAGCATAGAGTGGGTGTTATTTTCTCTCCCCCTAATCTGATAATCTCTGCCTTTTAATTTGGATGCTTAGACCATTTACATTTAATGTGATGAACTAAGATGATTGATTTGAATCTAAAGTCTTGCTATTTGTTTTCTGTGTGTCTTTTTTGTTTTTTGTTCCCTTTGTCCTCTATTTCTGTATTCTTTTAGATTAATATTTTTATTATTCTATGTTTCTACTTTATTTGCTTATTAGCTCTGCTTTTAAAGAATTGGTTGCTTTGGAATTTATATTATATACTTTTAACATATTATAGTGTCTCTTCAAGTGACTTTGTACTACTTATAGTATAAAAACCTTACAATAATATATTTTAATTTCTACTTCCCCTCCTGGCCTTTGAGCTACTGTGATCATACATTTCACTTTTACACATGTTAAAATATCTATAATACATTGCTATTATTTTTGCTTTAAGCTGTTGATTATCTTTTAAAGAGATTTAAATTTAAAATAATTCTTTATGTTTACTCTTATAGTTTCTATTTCTAGGATTCTTCTTTCATTTGTGTACATCTGGTCTCACTTGTATTCTCTTTGAAGCACTTATCTATAATTTCTGATAGTGTCAGTCTTCTGGTGATTAATTCTTTCAATATTTGTATGTCTCAAAAATTTCTTTATTTCATCTTCATTTTTTAGCAATTTTCACTGATTTCCTCCCCTGTATTCCAGCCAGTATCTTAAAGATGTTGGTTCACCATTATCTAGCTTATATTGTTTCCAGAGAGAAATCTGCCTTCCCCTTTCTCTATTTCTCCATATACAATATGTCTGTTTTTCTCTTCTCTGGCTGCTTTTAACATTTTTCTCTTTATTGCTGATAATAAGCAGTTTGATTATGACATGCCTTAATTTTGTGTTTCTTATGCTTGGAGTTCATTGAGCTTCTTGGATTCATAGGCTTATAGATTTTAAGTTTGGAAAAATTTCAGCCATTAATGATTTCTTTAAATATCACCTCTGCATTCTTTTAGGGATGCCGATTACATTGTATTTGGCCATTTGAGGCTGTCTCATAGTTCACTAATGTTTTGTTCATTTTTTTCCTGTCTTTTAATTTGTTTTAATTGGTGTTCCATTTTATAGTTCTAGTTTATAGACACGTTGCTATGTCTTGAAGCTTGCCAATCTTTTCTTTTGCTTTGCCTAATCTCCTGTTAATCTTATATGGTATATTGTTCATCTCAAACATTATAGTTTACATTGCCAGAAGTTCAATTTGTGCCCTTTTTCTTTACATCTTTCAGGTATTCACTTAATATGTTCAATCTTTTCTCTGTCATTTCCTCTATCATTTTTTTCTTTTAATTTTTGTCAGTGTTTAATTTTTATATTTTGAAGCTATATTGTATTAGGAACATACAAGCTAATGCTTTGTGTGTGCTCATTTGCATGTATGTATGTATGTGCATATGTGCATGTGTGTACATTACGAAAATTATTATACCATCTACCAACTTTCTTCTGGTTGGTATTTGCCTGGTAAATTTTTTCCCATGTTTAGTTTCAATCTTTCAAGATCCATAATTTTAAAGCACCATAGAGCTGAATTTTGTTTTAATCATCTAATATGTCGTTGAATTAGAAAGTTTAATCTATTTAAAAAGTTTTCCTCTTAGTCATCTCAAGGAATCAGACAGGGAGTTATAAAAATAACTGCAATGGGGGGAAGATATTTAAGAACTCTTACAAATGTCTTGGTCACAGGTCCCAACTTTAATGGTTTCTGACTTCCTTTCTCGGATAGAGGCTGGAATTCCAGTGACTCCCATCAAATCATCTCTCCTCTTGCTATGTAGGCCTGAAGATGCAGATAGAGAAAAATGACCTTACTTTCCTTATATTGGAGATTGTACTCAAAGAACTCCCCTAGCCTCCCGTCCCATACAGAAATGGATCTCTTTGAGACTCTTTGAGACACTTATGCACAGTATTTTTTTGTATTTTGCTTGAAGGTTAATTTTAAACAGTATGAATCTTTTAAAAAATAACTATTTGTCAGCATGTAGGCTTTCCAGTTGTCTCCATATCCTTTTTATATTATGAGTTGCTTCTTGGCTATTCCTTTTTAGGATGTCCATACACCAAGTTTACCTGATCAATGTCAGGGTGAAATTTTTTTATTCTAATAGACTATATACCATGCAGGGTTATGTATAATGAATACAAGGTAACATGCCTATTACATAAAAATAAAATAATTGTTTTTGTGAAATGAATTGGAAGATGTGGCATAATTAAACAGTGGGCATTTGTATTCTCCTATTATCACTCTGGAGCTGCAAAAAAAAAATGGAAGTAATTTATTTCATCTTGGTAATGCTCCTTCTTTCTGGTCCAACAATTTATCAGAAATGTTAATCCAGCAAGCAGTAAGTGGAAGGGGGAGAGGAGAGAGGGGATTTAAAATTAGCCTGGAAATATTGCATAACTCATTAAAAATGTAATCATGCGTAAAATGAGATCAATGAAAATTTATCTAAAAGTGCAAGGAAAAGGCATTTTCTAGTATGATACTGGATTTAATAGACTGGATTTTAATTTAGTCAGTTTGCTACAAAAAAATCCCTCCAGGCTAAACAAAACCATTTTCCCTCCCAGTTATTGTACAGACAGCTAATTTTCAGACTCCTTCTTTCTGATATTCTATCTTATCTCTTGCTGGATACTAGTTTTAGTACATTGCAGAATTTGTTTTCTTTACATTTTCCATTACTGCTTTCATTTGCATGATAAATGATTAGAAGTAGAAACAGGAAAAAAAAAACTCATGCAGAACATTTCTTTATTAATTTTGTTTAAATTAGAGTAACTTTTTAATTCACCCATACCCCTCCCCATTTAACAACCAGTGTATCTGAGAGTTATTTTAATATTTTGTTGTACAGCTGGTGAAATGGGTTACACATTTTTTGCCTTGTGCTTTCTTCATGTAACATTTTATTTCATTCCCATATTTGTCGTTTATGTTTTGCTTTCTGTCTTGCACTGCTAATGACATTGATGAGTTTTTCTTCTAAAAGAGACCCCTATGTTTAAGGCTGAACCTAAGATGCAGAGCTATAAAATATGTTAATATTGGTGAAGGTAAGAGCTTTGAAGATTTATTTTACAGATGATAGCGTCACAATTTCTAAACAATAAATAGAGTTTGTAAAATAGGGCTTCAGTTAAGTTCTTCTGCCCCTTCTATCTTAGCTATTTTTCTAGTCTGTAATTTAGAAATGTGAAATGATGTAATTAACAAAACACGATGAAAATCATCTAATGCCTTACTTTCCCTTCGGGTTCTAAATCAAAAGAAGCTAGCTTTATCAGTAAAAACTTGCTTGGGCAAAAATTATTATACAAGCTGACTGAGTGGTTTCTACAAAATTTGTCTCTAAGAGATGACTCATGTATGATCACCTTAGAATCATTCACATAGAGAACTTTCTTTTGCTAGTACACAAATATTAAGTAAATATCTTCCTGTTGTAAAAAACCATCAAACAGTAGAATTAATTGAATGTCCCCCTGATCTTTCCTTCTATGCTATTTCCTTCCTTAAAAGTAGTACACTGTTCAGCATCTATCCTTCCTGATATTTTTCTCTGTAAAATAGAATATGTACTTGTAGAAATGCAATAGTTTTAATTTTTGTTAAATTATCATAATGTAATAAGTATCACATCTCCTTTATTTCTGCATTTTGTCTATTTTACTTAACATTATGCCTTGGAAGTATTACCATTTCAGCACACATAACTCTATTTCATTCTGTTTCACTGTTGTATGGTATTCCATAGAATGGTGCTAGAAAGACTTGGAAAAAAACCTGTGTTCATCAATAGAGGAACGGCTAACCATGACAAACAATAGTGCGATAAAAGCCTTTGTACAAGTCTTGATGCACAGTGAAAACGTTCCTTTGAGGAAGATACCAGGAAGTGGAAGAGCAGGGCCAGAAGTGCTTTTAAGTTTTCCTTAAATACTGTTTTACCTAAATCATGATGGCCTCATCGTCATTCATTTCTAAATGTAGTTTGTAAGTTCTGTATTGATTTTTCTCCTAAACATAAGAGTTATTCTCAAGGGGGTTTTAAAGTTTCTAAGTCTATGGATTTTTTTGTCTATCTTTTTGATGATGAATCTAATTTTATTTCATTGTGATCAATCAATATGGCTTCTATGATTTCTGCTTTACGGGAGTCGATGAGACTTTTCTTCATGACCTAATACATGATCAATTTTCTGTTGTGAGCATCCTGAGTGTTTGAGAAGGATGTTCTTTATTGTGTTCAATGTTATATTCTATATCTATTAGATCAAACTTGTTAATTAGATTAGCCAAATACTCTATATTCTTACTTTTTGTTCATCTATTTTATCTACTGGTTCCTGAAAGCTGCAATTCTCAAATATACCCAAAAGTTTATATGTTACATCTTCTTGGCAAACATCCCTTTTTATCCTTTTACTGCATTTGCCTAAAATTCTACGTTTTTTCCTGATGTTTAGAATTGCTTGGTATATCTTTTCTTATACTCTTGTCTTCTCTCTTTCTGTCATCTTTAGGTATGCCTTTAAAAAATAGCCTGTGGTTTTTTTAATTGCAAAATGAAAATTCTATTTTAATGTATAATTCATCCTTCACCCAGATGATTATTACCAATGTGTTTGAACTTATTTATTTATTTTTCTGTTACACTGTGCCATTTTAGTTTCCCCTCTTTCTGCCTATTTTTGGTTGACTGGATTATCCCATCATCTATTTTATTCCATTTTTTTCTTCCAGGTTTCTAAGTTATACCTCCCATTCCTATTCTTCTAGTAGTTACACTTAGACTTTTAACACATGTATTTGATTATACGTGTGTTATACGTGCATTATACTTCCCACCATCATGTAAACTACTGCTGTGTTTTGAATGTGTCCCATCCAAAATTCAGGTGTTGAAACTTAATAGCCCATATGACGTGGAACCTTTAAGAGGTGTTCGGTTTTGAAGGCTCAGCCCTCACGGATGGGATTAGAACCCTTACAAAAGCGTGGAGGGAATGAGTTCACTTTCTTTTGCTCCTCCATCATGTGAGGACACAGCACGACTCTCTACTGCACAGGATGGAGCTCAAGGCACCACCTTAGAAGCAGAGAACAGCCTCCGCCAGACAACCGAGCATGCTGGTGCCTTGGTCTTGGACTTCCCGGTCTTCAGAACTGTGAGAAAATAAGTTTCTGTTCTTTGTAAATTACCCAGTCTCAGATATCTTGTTATAGCAGTATAGATGGTGTGATGGTTAATACTGAGTGTCAACTTGATTGGATTGAAGAATGCAAAGTATTGATCCTGGGTGTGTCCTTGAGGGTGTTGCCAAAGGAGATTCACATTTGAGTCAGTGGGGCTGAGAAAGGCAGACCCACCTTTAATCTGGGTAGGCACCATCTAATCAGCTGGCAGTGTGGCTAGAATATAAAGCGGGCAGAAAAACTTGAAAAAACGGAACCGGCCTAACCTCCCAGCCTACATCTTTCTCTCGTGCTGGACGCTTCTTGCCCCTGAATATTGGACTCCAAGTTCTTCAGTTTTGAGAATTGGGCTTGTTCACCTTGCTCCTCAGTTTGCAAACGGCCTATTGTGGGACCTTGTGCAAGTTAATAAACTCCTATATGTGGAGCGACATATATATATATATATATATATGGAGATATCTATATATATGGGGAGATATATATATATCTCCTATTAGTTCTGTCCCTCTAGAGAACCCTGACTGGTACAGATGGACTAAGACAACTACCCTTCCCCTGTCCCTGAATAAGGTGAAAACT
This sequence comes from Theropithecus gelada, assembly GCF_003255815.1. Taxonomy (NCBI): domain Eukaryota; kingdom Metazoa; phylum Chordata; class Mammalia; order Primates; family Cercopithecidae; genus Theropithecus; species Theropithecus gelada. The sequence goes on from NC_037688.1 coordinate 28,020,987, forward strand.
TTGATGTATTTTTACTTCCTTTACTTCCTATCTACTCCAACATTTTTCAAGTCTTTAGTTCCAAATTGTTAAAAGATATTTTTCTTTGCAATCAACATTTATTTAAATGTAATTAGTTTTCCGGGTTTTATGCTCACCCCTGCTTTTTATATCCAGTTTCTCTCTCAGATTCTTTTTTTCTTCCTGGAGTGCATTCTTTAAAAATTCTTTTAAAAAATATTGATTTAAATTTTTTTTTTTGGAAAATTATGGAATGTTTCACAAATTTGCATGTTATCCTTCATTTCCATTTTAGTATATGTGCTGCTGCAGTGCGTACGAGAAACTTGTTAGAGAGTTTGTATATGACAAACGGAGTCTTTGCATGTTAGAAAGGTCTTTATTTTGAAAAATATTTTTACCTCTTACAGAATTTTAGATTCACATCTTTTCCTCTTTGGATATTAGTGTTATATTGTTCCATGAGAAATCTGAAATCAGTTTGTTTCTTATTTCCTTGTAGGTTATATATGTTTTCCTCTCTGGAATATTTCAGATTGTTATTTTTTATTATAGGTAATACATTTACATAATTCAAAATTAAAAATAATTAAAAGTTACACTCAGAATTCTTGCTTCCATCCCCTTCCCTCCTCATTGTTCTGCCCTCCATTGATAACAATTTCTATTAGATTCCTGTTTATTTTTTCAGTGTATCTTTCATCAAAGGAAAGCAAATATAAATGTATATTTATTTATTTCTGTTATGGAAAGGGGAGCATACTACACAATTAGCTTTAACTTTTGCTTTTTTTTTTTTAAACAAATATTTTGGAGATCTTTCCACATCACTAAGTAGAAATACTGTTCATACTTTCATTTGATTTCATAGTGTTTGATTGGGTTAATATATCCATAGTTTCTTCAGTCAGTCTTCTATTCATGGGCCGTTGGATCATTTCCAATCTTGTGCTATGGCAAATAATGCTGTAATGCATAATCTTCTACGAATGCCATTTAATGTGGGTAGATCTATCTGTGGGATAGATTCCCAGAAGTAGGATTGCTAGGTGAAAAGGCAAGTGCAGTTGTGTTTTGGTAGAAATGGCCGGATTGCTCTCCACGGGAGTTGCACCATTTTCTCCTTCTCACCAGCAAAGTGTATTCGGTATCTTTTCTCTTCAGCCCCACTGACAAGAGTGTGGTCAGAGTTTTGGATTTTTGCCACTCTAATAGGTGGTAAATGGTCTATATCTCAGTGTAGTTTTATCGACCTTTATCTTACTGTGAGCAAGGTTGAGACATTTTTCATATGCTTGATGGCCATTTTCATGCATCCTGCCTCCAACACCTGCAAGGACTGTTTGTGCTGTGTGTCATCTTTATTTCAAATTGTTGGTTGTTTTCTTTCTGAATTGTAGGTAATTTTTTTTTTTTTCTTTCAGACAGAGTCTCACTCTATCACCAGGCTGGAGTGCAGTGGTGCAATCTTGGTTCACTGCAACCTCCACCTCCCAGGTTCAAGTGATTCTCCTGCCTCAGCCCCTCAAGTAGCTGGGACTACAGGTACCCACCACCACGCCTGGCTAATTTTTTTTTTTGTGTGTGTGTTTTTAGTAGAAACGGGGTTTCACGTGTTGACCCAGATGGTCTGGATCTCTTGACCTCGTGATCTGCCCGCCTCGGCCTCCGAAACTGCTGGGATTACAGGTGTGAGCCACTGTGCCATGCCAGGTAATCTTTATAAATTAGGGAGCTCAGTCTTTGTAATATAAATTATAACCTCCCCATCTTCTCCACATTAGTCATTTGCCTTTTAATTTTCCTTATGGTGTGTGTTTTTTTGTTTTTTTTGGCGTGCAGAAGGTTTTGAATTTTTTTTAGTCGAATTTATCAACCTTATATTGCTTCTGAATTTTGAAGTCTTACTTGCAAAGGCCTCCCCAACTCCATTTTTAATCTTTAGCACTTCTAGCACTTCATTTTCTACCTTTTAACATTGAATTCTTTTGGAATTTATACTTGTGCACAATGTGAAGTAGGGGACTTACTTTATCTTTTTTCCCCAGACTGCCACCCAGTTGTCCCACTGTCATTTATTAAAATGCCCTTCTTCATCTCAGTAGTTTGGAATGTCCTCTTTATGATATAATACATGCCTTTATACATTTGGGTCTATTTCCGGACTTTCTTTCTGTTCCACATGCTTATGTGTTTCTTCAAATACCAGTTGCACACTTTAAATTGGTGTATTTTGATACCTAGTAGGTCTGTTCTATCATTTCTCTTCATCTTCTAGCTATTTAAAATTTTATGTTTCCATGTTAATTTTAGAATCAATTTGCCTAGTTCCAGAAAAAAATCCTGCTGTTATTTTTGTTGGATTGCTTTAAATTAAGAAGAATTGACTTTGAGTCTTTCCAAGAATATGCTGTTTCTTTTTCTAAATACTTTTAAAGCCACTAGTAATACTTCAAATTTTTTCTCATATTATTTGGTTTCACACATTTTTAGTTAAGTTTGCTCCTAACTGAAAGTGGGATATTCCATCCTATTATATGTTCTCACTGGTGTTTTACTCTATAAAGGGTAGTGATTTTTCTCTCTCTCTCTCTCTTTCTCTCTATCACCTTCCTGCCTGCCTATCTTCCCTCCCTCGCTCCTTCTCCTCTCTCGTCCCTTCCCTCCCGTCCTCTCCTCTCTTTCTTCCTGGTTTCACTCTGTCACCCAGGCTGGAGCACAGTGGTGCAATCATAGCTCACTGCAATCTCCACTTTTCAGGCTCAAGGGATCCTCCTACCTCAGCCTCCCTAGTAGCTGGGACTCCAGTTGCATGCCACTATGCCTGGCTACTTCTGTAATTTTTTGTAGAGACAGGGTCTCTCTATGTTGCCCAAGCTGGTCTTGGACTCCTGGGCTCAAGCAATCCTCCCACCTCAGCCTCCTAAAGTGATGGGCCACCATGCCTGGCCATGATTTCTTTTTAATTAATTTTACATACTGCTATTTTACTGAATTATCTTATATTTTGTTGTGCTATTTCAGTTTCTTCATTGCGCTTATGAGTACAAAATCATATCATCTCAAACTAGAGATAGCTTTGCCTCTTTCCAATCTTATGCGTCTAGTTTTCTTCTCTGGTCTACTTGTGTTGGTTTAATATGGTGTTAGATAGAGTGGTAATTGTGAGCATCTTTGTGTGTAACAGCAGCAGGAATACTTCTAGTGCTTCTACCCCATGTCAGAAGCTGGCTTCTGCACCAATTTTACATGGATATGTGCACACACATGCACCTGCCCACCCAGATACCAGCAGCTACCCCAGAGGTCACCTGTAGATAGTTCCTGTCCATACGGCAAACTTCCTGCCACTTGCTGCTTGAGCACATTCTCCAGCAGTGGGAGGGCGTGGCCCTGTGTGGGCAGACCAGGTATCCTGTGAAACTATGGCCCCTAGAAGGGACCCCCAAGCAATGAGTTCTGGGAGTCAATGGATAAATACTCCCACTTTTCACCCTTCTAGGGAACAACTCAGTGGCGTGTTCCACATGGGCTCTCAGAAGATCTCAAGGGGGACTGAACCTCAGTTGCCCACAATGTCAACCCCTCATGCACCTCTCATTAGCTTTACTTGTTTCAATTCCCTACTCCGTCACAGTGCCTCCTGAAAATCACCTCCCAAATCAACTACTGGTACACACATCCTTGTCTCGGGGGACTCAGACTAACAGGGAAGTATACAACCGTTTCTATTGTTTTTGCTTTTTTATTTTTTTCAACTTTTATTTTAAGTTCAGGGTCCATGTGCAGGATGTACAGGTTTTTTACATAGGTAAACATGTGCCATGGTGATTTACTGCACAGATCATCCCCTCACTCAGGAACTCAGCCCAGCATCCATTAGCTGTTCTTCCCGATGCTCTCCCTTCTCCCACCCGCCAACAGGGGCCCTGTGTGTGTTGTTCACCTCCCTGTGTCCATGTGTTCTCATCTATCAGCTTCCACTTATAAGTCAGAACATGCAGTGTTTGATTTTCTGTTCCTTTGTTAGTTTGCTGAGGATAATGGGTTCTAGCTCCATCCATGTCCCGGCAAAGGACATGGTCTTGTTCCTTTTTATGGCTGTATTGTATTCCATGGTGTGCATGTACCACATTTTCTTTATCCAGTATATCACTGATGGACATTTGGGTTGATTTCATGACTTTGCTATTGTAAATAGTGCCGCAATGAACATACGCACGTGTGTATCTTTATGATAGAATGATTTATATTCCTTTGGGTATACACCCAGTAATGGGATTGCTGGGTCAAGTGGTATTTCTGACTCCAGGTATTTGAGGAATCACCAGTTATTCCTATTGTATTGCATGTTTTTACCTGGACTTAGCATTGAATTTTGTCACCAGTTTTTCCGTCTGTGGAGTTGATTATAGGAACTTTCCTCTTAGATTGGTATAGTGAGTTTTACTAGTGGGCTTCCTAATGTTGAATATTTCTTCCATTCCTGAAACTCTTATTCCGGGTTATAACGTGCCACTGGGCTCTGCTTGCCAATGTTTTCTTTAGGATATTTGCACTGATATTTCTAAGGATGATTTGTCTGTCATTTTCTTTTTATTGCAATCATTATCAGATTTTGTTATCAGCGTGCTTATACTGTCATAAAAAGAATTTGGAGTGTTTTCTCTTCTCTTCCTATATTTGGAAGTTTAACACCAGAATCATGTGATCTTTAGGGCTGGTAGAACTTCCCTGTGAAATTGCTCTGTAGAACTACCTAATAATCCTGGCCCTTTTTGAGGGTCGAGTCACTGACAACTTCCCATATTTCCTCTATGGAAATTTATTTATTAGGCTTTCTATCTCTTCAGTTAAAAAATTATACTTTTGTAGAAAGGATACATTTTAATTTAGGTTTTCAAATTTATTTACAGAGTTATGGAAAAAATCTCATAATTTTTAAAGTTTTCTGTTGTCATAGTTACCCCCTCTTTTGTCATTTATTTTATGAATTTTTTCTTGCTTTCTTCTTTGTACTAGTAGGTTAACTACTTATCTATTTTACTGTCTTTTCTCAAATTACCTGCTTGCTTGCTTGTTTTCTTATGTACTTATTTATATGTTAGTTTTGACTATTTTTCTGTATTCTAACCTAGTGATTCTGCTTTAATCTTTATTAATTCTTTCTATTAGGTTGGTGCAAAAGTAATTGTGGCTTAATACTTTCTTCTAGTTAATGTTGTTGTTCTTTGTCTATTTGGTGGGTTGGAAACTTAATTCATTTACTTTTAGTCTTTCCATTTTGTTGACATAGGTATTTAAGACTGTGAAGTAGACCGGGTGTGGTGGCTCATGCCTGTAATCCCAGCACTTTGGGAGGCGGAGGCAGGCGGATCACTTAAGGCCAGGAGTTCAACACCAGCCAGGTCAACATGGTGAAACCCCATCTCTACTAAAAATACAAAAATTACCCCAGCATTGTGGTGCGCACCTGTAATCCCAGCTTCTCAGGAGGCTGAGGCAGGAGCATCGCTTGAACCTGGGAGGTGGAGGTTGCAGTGAGCCAAGATCGTGACACTCTACTCCCAGCCTGGGAGAAAAAGTGAGACTCTGTCTCAAACAAAACAAAACAAAACAAAAAAACCCCCAAAACTGAGTTCTTTAATGAAGAGAATGTTAATCAAGGCCTTTTTGCTTATTGATTTTGTTGCTAAAATAATGATTTTATTGCATTATGTTCAGAAACTTCTGTATCTTTTCTATTTTGTGGGGCATTGTTTTATTTTCTTTGTGCCAATGTGGTCTCTTTTTATGAGTGTTTCATGGATGTTTGAGAAGGTAGATTCTCCATTGTCAGAGTACCTGGTTTGACTGATGTGCATATAGTTACCTTACTAAGTTGTCTGTAGTCTCACTTTAACCTGACCATTTGATCTGTCTTGCGATGAGAATTGTCAGTTAAACATACTGCTGTTAGTATTTTTCTATGTATATTTCCTAGTTATCTCTTGTAGTTTTGGCTTTATAAAAATTGCTACTGTGTTTGATATGTGGATTCTCCCAACTCTAACACCGTCACTGTGAATTGTACTAAGTAGTGCATAAGATAGTATTCTAAAATATTTATAAAACTGAGTTCATTAACATACTCTTCAAAATCTGGCCTCTGGTACACTGTCTGTAGCCGCTGAATTTGACATCCACACCATTTTGAACTTGGGCTGTTCTTGCACATAGCCTCTAATACCCCTCCTTGGTAATGGCCCTCCCTTTGCCATCCTCTTGTGCATCTTAATAACATCATGTTCATCCATTTTGATAACCTCATTTTATATCCATTTTGAACCATCTCTCTTCAGTGAGCATTACTTCCAATCTTCCCTCATAGCAGAACTCTCAGGATTCTATCATTTCAGTCTTGTCACACTGTTTTTCCATTTTGCTTTCTGTGAAGTGGTTCCAAGATGGGTCCTGGAAAATTGGCTTCTAAGGAAACAATTTCCTGCTCAGGAGTCCTGGTTCCTATCCTACTCTGAACTCCAGGTTAGACACAGTAGCCCACATTTGTTCCAAGCTTGATCATGTGTCCTTATGCTAATTACATTTTCCCACGATGAGGTTTTCTGCCTATTTCCATATGTTATACCCTTCCCTGCTGTATTAGGGTTCTCTAGAGGGACAGAACTAATGGAATATATATATATATATATGGGAATTTATTAAGTATTAACTCTCACGATCACAAGGTCCCACAATAGGCTGTCTGCAGACTGAGGAGCAAGAAGAACCAGTCCGAGTTTCAAAACTGAAGAACTTGGAGTCTGATGTTCAAGGCCAGGAAGCATCCAGCACAAGAGAAAGATGTAGGCTGGGAGGCTAGGCCAGTCTCTCTTTTCACATTTTTCTGCCTGCTTATATTCTGGCCACGGTGGCAGCTGATTAGATGGTGCCCACCCAGATTAAGGGTGGGTCTGCCTTCCCCAGCCCACTGACTCAAATGTGAATCTCCTTTGGCCACACCCTCACAGACACACCCAGGATCGATACTTTGTATCCTTCAATCCAATCAAGTTGACACTCATTATTAACCATCACACCCGCCCAGAGTAAGTACTGCCATTTAGGTCAGGACACCCCAATCTCATCGCAGGTTAATGCCTTAAGACCTCTAATGTGACTCTGTAACAATAGTATTTCTTAAGCTTTACAATTCCTTGTGGTCACTACAGTACATTTAAACATTGCTTTAGGGCATACCATAATAATTGTTGGACAAAATTGTTTCCTCTGTTTTGTGGATTAATATTTTCTGGTTTTTTTTCCTTCACCACTTTTTATCCTGGTGGTTGTCTTTTAATGTCTCATCAGAGGTGTTCCACAATGCATGCCCCTCCAAGGCGGACCTCTCAGAATCTGAGTGCCTTGGGTCTGTCATATGGGAAAAATAGGAATCGTGCCTTCCAGTATCTCTTGTGACTGTCACTGTTTGATGTAAGAGTTTGGCAAAGTACTTTGAGATTCTTGGAGAACAAGCACTGCCTAGTAAATGCATGGTGTCATCACTGTCATTGCTTGATCTATTTAATGTTACTGGGAGTATCAAGGCAGGCGATGTCTATTTATTTCCTTGTCTGTTCTCTGCATTATCTCCTGACACTTTCCCTGAATGGGCTACGTGGGATTTGCCTTCATGGCACTGTGTTCTGGCTTTCATTTCTCTATCAGCCCATCTTTCTCCAGATGGCTTGTGATCTCACCACTCACTAAGCACTTTTCAAATTTAGATCGCTTTTACCGTTAGATTTACTAATGACTACAGATCTGTAACATTTTTGTTCCCTAGAAGAATGGAAAAACAAATTTTGCCAAATTGTATAATAATTTAAAGACAAAGCATACATGGTCTAGTAGAGAAGGCTTTTTTGGTTCAAGCATAGGACAATGTATAATACTTACACATAATTTGTACACTTTTTGGAAAACTGTATTTCATCACTTAGGTATTTACCTACATTATATTTATTCCCTAGTGGCATCCCAGATATGTTGTATCACAAGGATAACCTGCTGATGGCCTATTCAAACTAAAAATGTAGCATGAGGCCGGGCGCAGTGGCTCACGCCTGTAATCCCAGCACTTTGAGAAGCCAAGATGGGCAGATCACTTGAGGTCAGGAGTTCGAGACCAGCCTGGTCAACATGGCGAAACCCCGTCTCTACTAAAATTACAACAAAATTAGCTAGGCATAGTGGCACATGCCTGTAATCACAGCTACTCAGGAGGCTGAGGCAGGAGAATCATTTGGACCTGGTGGGACAGAGGTTGCAGTGAGCCAAGATCATGGCACTGCACTCCAGCTTGGGCAACAGAGCAAGACTCTGTCTCAAAAATAAATAAATAAAATAAAATAAAAATAAAAATGTAGCATGAGGGCAGGGATAGAAGAAATTAAATTTTTAAAAAATTTTAAAAATCTATTTAAGGGGTACAAGTGCAGATTCTTTACCTGCATATATTGTATAGTGGTGAATCTGGGCTTTTAGTGTCTCTGTTACCTGAATAGTGAACAGTATATCCAATAGATGATTTTTCAGCCCTCACCCCCTTCCCTGCCTCCCACCCTCCCACCTTCCCACCTTTTGCAGTCACCAATGTCTGTTACTCTACTCTGTATGCCCATGTGGACCCATTGTTTAGTTCCCACTTGTAAGTGAGAACATATGCCATTTGACTTTCTCTCTCTCTCTCTTCCCTCCCTCCCTCCCTCCCTCCCTCCCTCCCTCCCTCCCTCCCTTCCTTCCTTCCTTCCTTCCTTCCTTCCTTCCTTCCTTCCTTCCTTCCTTCCTTCCTTCCTTCCTTCTTTCCTTTCTTTCTTTCCCTTGTCACACTTTACATAACAAGGCTTATTAGAGGTGACACTTACCTTAACAAACTTAGGTCAATTACACCCTTACCCTAACCAACTGAGGTCAATTGCACCTTTACCCTAACTAACTTAGGTCAGTTGCACACTCTGGCAGGCCCTGCTCTTACTCGGCATTTTTTTTTCCCATCTGTATTAGTTTCCTATTGCTGTTGTAACAGATTAACACACATTTAGTAGCTTAAGCGATACAAATTTATTCTCTTACAGTTCAGGGAATCAGAAGTCCTAAAATCAAGGTGTCCACTGGGCTGGTTATTTCTGGAGGCTCTTGAGTGAATCTATTTCCTTGCCTTTTCCAGTTTCGAAAGGCTGCCTGCATTCTTTGGCTCATGGCCCCTTCCTGTATCTTTAAATTTCTCTGACTCTGACCTCCCTGTCTCCCTCTTACAAGGGACCCCTGTGTTTACATTGGGTGCACCAGATAATGCAGGACACTCTTCCCAGTTCAAGATTCTTAATCACACCTGTAAAGTCCCCTTTATCATGTAAAGTCACATATTCACTGGTTCTGGGACTTGGGCGTCTTTGGAGTGGTGGGGGTTGGGGGAAGGGCATTACTTAACCTCCACACCATCTAACATATGATATATTTTACCTATTTATGCTATTATTGTCTGTATTCCCCCTTCATCCCAATCATCACTAGAATGTAAATTCCAAGAGAGCATGATTTTTTTTTTCTTTTTGAATCCTCATCATTGAGAAGAATAAGAATAAGAATAGTATATAGAATAGTATAAGTATAGTAATAAGAATAGAATATTGGTTTTCAATTTATATTTTTGAATCAATAAAAGAATAAATGAATAAAATAATCCAGACTGATGACTTTTGGGATTAGATCTTAAACTATCCTTTCTATTTATTTTGTGCTTATTAGTAGGTTTGTGTTTTATGTCCTTGAGTTAAGCTGAATCATTTTTATTATCCTAAAAGTCATTCATTTTATCTAGAGTTTGGTTTTATTGCAACCTAATATTATTGATTATTTTATGTTTAAAATTTCTTTCATATTTGTGAGTATGACCAATTTTTCAATTTCAACCTGTTTATTTGGGTTTTATTTCTTATTTTCTTTTTTTTTTTTTTAATTTATTTATTATTATTATACTGTAAGTTGTAGGGTACATATGCATAACGTGCAGGTTTGTTACATATGTATACTTGTGCCTTGTTGGTGTGCTGCACCCATCAACTCGTCATTTACATCAGGTATAACTCCCTTACTTTATTATTATCTTTACCATCATGCTTCAATTATCTTAGTCCTCCATGTGGATGATATGTACACCTAGGATACCTACAATAAGAAAGACTCAAAGCACTTTCCAATTAGTAAGCAAGCACTACCTTCATTTCACACATAGAAAAAAAACATAGTGCCGGGCACAGTGCCTCACGCCTGTAATCCCAGCACTTTGGGTGGCCGAGGTGGGCAGATCACGAGGTCAGGAGATCAAGACCATCCTGTCTAACACGGTGAAACCCCGTCTCTACTAAAAATACAAAAAATTAGCTGGGTGTGGTGCTGGGTGCCTGTAGTCCCAGCTACTTGGGAGGCTGAGGCAGGAGAATGGCATGAACCCGGGAGGTGGAGCTTGCAGTGAGCAGAGATCACGCCACTGCACTCCAGCCTGCGCGACAGAGCAAGACTCTGTCCCAAAAAAAAAAAGAAAAAGAAAAAAGTTTTCACAAAAGGAATATTGGTGCTTCGTTCCTTGGCTTCATCTGAATCTTTTCTGAGGACCATGAATAGAAATTGAGACCTGGTTTCCAAATGAGTTTGTTTTCCTAACACTCTACTACTTTATCATTCAAATTGTTGTTTTGCTTCTCAAGCACTGTAGGTTCTGTTAATTTGGGAATATTACCAGAAATCCTAAAAATATACGATTTTGGAGTCCAATAAGCAGACTCTCAAAATTTATTTAGTTGCTTAGTGATTATGCTTATAGCATCATAAAAGCTAAAATTGATGAGAAGCCAGCAGAGCCTATTTCAAAAACCAGTAAACTCTATTCCAATAACTTTCTGTCGACTTCTAAAACTTGAGAGTCAGACCTATAAGACCAGTAAAGGATCAGTGTGAAGGGCAAGATTGGACACAACCCTACAATGCACATTCGTCAATAGCATAAGGTACCTATTTTATGAAGTGAGTATTCTACCTTTTCTAAAAATCTATAAAAAGCCACCATGAAGATGACTTGATGATGTCTATTATCGTTGCTAGTGATATCATTATAAGAATCTACATACTTTGGAAACTCCCCAAAATTAAGTCTCTGTCTTATATGAGATAAAAAGGATGTATGTGGAGAGAAGAAGTCTAGATGGTTAATGTTTTCTCTTATTCTACAAATAATTCTACTGACAGTGCAATACTGATTCTTCGTGTATTTACTCGGTGCAAACAAGAAAGAATTAAAATTTAGAACAGTGTCATCCAAGTGGCACACACACAGAAAAAAACAAACCAAACCAAGTAAGTAGTTGAAGTGCTGTTTCAAGAGGACACTATATAAAAACAGATTGTCTAAGAAACTGACTATCTGGGAAAACAAATGGGTATTATTCAAAGCTGACCTTGAATGTAATAGAGTATGGAATTAGCAAGTTGAAATATCTAGCAGAAATGTACACAGGCACAAATGGCTATGTGTTCTCACTGCCCTGAAACACTATAGGATTAAACTTATCCTTGTATTATATACTTTTTAACAGAAGTGCTTAACCTTTTATTCCTATGTTATCATTTCACGAATGTGACATCAATTATTCTTAGAACCAAGTCACAAAAGATTGACTCTGGTGGTTTTTATGTGGGTAGAAAGAGCAAGTGTCAAGATGAGCTGCATCAACGGAACAGAGATCACCATTCTAATCAACAGGGTGCTGTTGTGCACTTCATTCACTACAGTTCAGAAAATACAAATTTTTTGAGACAAGGTCTCACTATGTCACCCATGCTGGAGTGTGGTGGCACAATCTTGGCTCACCGCAGCCTCAAACTCCTCAAGCTCAAGTGACCCTTCTGCCTCAGCTTCCCAGGTAGCTGGGACTACAGGTGCACACCACCATGAGCAGCTAATTTTGTTTTTTGAGTTTTTTATTTTTATTTTTTTATGAGACAGGTTCACTTTGTTGCCAAGGCTGGTGTTGACCTCATGGCCTCAAGCTATCCTTCCACCTTGGCCTCTCAAATTGCTGGGATTACAGGTATGAGCCACCTTGCCAGCCCTCCTCTGAAAAATTGATGTAGAGATCTTCAAACCTAGAACTTATACTTTAAGTCACAATCCACTACAAGCCAAGTTTCCAAAATGTTAACATTGATGAGTGAATTCACCAAGGGCTCACTGTAACTTTAGTGGTAGTAAAATACCAGAAAAGTCATGATGTCACTTATTTCAAGAGGAGAAAGAGAGGGGTAGGAGAGGAGGAGGAAGAAGAAGGAAGGAAGGAAGGAAGGAAGGAAGGAAGGAAGGAAGGAAGGAAGGAAGGA